>NC_090346.1:20742778-20892778 GCF_035084215.1 Heptranchias perlo | reverse complement strand
ACATACCACCTGAATACAATTAACTTTAATTGATATAAATCACATGGATACAATTAACAGATTCCGTTCTCTCTTTAAATAAAAAAAATAAATTTTATATATACACAATACAAACAAAAATTTCAAAAATCAAAAACTTCCATACTCTGTACAATTTATATTATTCAAAGTATTACATTGTGAGGCAACCCTTCTACAGGACCTCTAATAATTTCTCTGTACATGTACTTTAGTAAAACAATTCGACAATTGATGGCTTGAATCCACCCATTTAATTTTAGAGATTTCCTTTCTCTCCAGCATTTGTTTCAAGCCAGCAAGGTCAATCCGTAATCTTTACTCACAAATTTTTTGTGAAGTGTACATTATCTCACAATGAATGATTTTCTACATAACACTCAATGGGTATACTATCTTCAGTGCTCCCATTGTACAGGATATCACTCAAAATATTTGCCTAATAGAATCTCATATCCACTGTGTCGAAAAGAGCCGGTGTTTCAGCAACCAGAGTACTTTTAACAACCCTTTTTATTTTCTTAGCTTCCCAAGTTAAAGGACAACATTTCCCATTCTCACCCATAAGAAACACTATTAAACCAGCTGCACGAGAATACCCATCAGGAAGATTAGCGTGTGAAGCATTGCTAAAAATAACGAGCTTCATTTTCTCTGGGTCACCTAAGGGTGGGAACTTAAGTACGCATTTATCTATATTTAATTTTCATTATGTTTTATTTGCCCTTAAAACATTCTTTACAATGGGGTGTTTCATTGAAGTACTGAACTCCAACACATCAAAACTAGCATCTGGTCTAGTCTGAGTGCACAATCAAGCTTCGGAATTGCTCTGTCTCTTCTTTAGATATAACATCACCTTTCTGTGATGATCTAGTACGATTCACCGGGATGGGGGTGCCACTCTCTAAATAGGACAGTTGATTTAAAGTTATACCAGACCCACCTGTTCAATATTTAAACCAAACAAAAGCTCCACATTTTAAATTCAACTCTAATCTTATTAATGACGAATTTCTCAAATTCCACAGTACCACCCCATAAGAAAATCATCAATATTCATCATGAAGATGCCTGAATGTTTTCTGTTATGGTATCAATAAAATATTGCGGGATTTGATTTTAGTTCAACACAACTTATTTTCAGCAAAACAGATCCCACCGAAAAATACCACACCCTGGAAGCATCATTCAGGCCATAGATGCATTTGTTTAGTTTCCATAGTTTTCCTTCCGCATCTGCTGCCTCTTTAGGCAGTTTCAGAAACACTTCTCTCTGAAAAGTATCGTCCTGCAGAAATGCGGCTTATGTCAATTGACCTACACTCCCATGAAAACGTTGCCAAAAGAGCCAAAAAGATTTTTAAGATTACCTTTCCAGCAGTGGGAGAATCCACTCGAACATCTGTATCACCCAGTTTTTCTTCAAAGCCCCTAGCTACCAATCTTGCTTTAGCCTCATAAATCCCATCTGCAAGGACTTTTTCAGTACAAATCCATCTATGCGACAAAGTTGGTTGACCCTTATCTGTTACTTCAGAGTAAACTCCAAATTCTTTCCAACTACCTAACTCCCTTTGTTTTGCCTCTCTTACTCGTTTATCCTCAAGTTTACTGGCAGCCACTAAAACTTCATGATCATGAGGGCTTCTGTTTCTAGTTCTGTTATGTGACTGTTCTGTGGTCTTTGTTTCATTGTCTGATTTAGTCAAGCTACATCCTCTACTTCCACTTCTTTGTCTGTGGGGACCACGACTGCGAGATCTCCCTCTTTCATCTCTAGTTCCCGGTCGTTCTCTGATGTGAGATTCACTTCCGGATTCCCTATCGCTACTTGTACTCCGCTTTCGTACTCTCCACTCTTTTACCCCATTCTGCCAGTCCATGGACCTCACTTCATGGCCATCATCCTGAACATTCAACCAATATTTAAACCTACCAGTAGCTTTGCCTGCATGTCTGCATGTCACCCATGTACCCACTTTGGGTAATTGTTCTGTGGATGTGATAGCTGTGTCATAATCTTTCTTGATCACTAACATTACCACCATCCAGCCCTTGGTCTACCTCAGTCTGCACCTCAGGAGCCTCATCAAAAAAAAATCAGGAACATCTGAGGCACAAGGTGCCTTGTTAACTTCTATCAACTGCTCAGAGTCCAAGATTTTATGATTAATTCCAATTAATCGTGAGGAATGAATTTTAACAGTCTGATTGCCATGTTGGACAAGTACTGTCTTACCATCATGACCTATTACCTTACCAGGGCCGTTCCATTCCCTATGACCCTTTCTTATATACCCTCTCTTTTATGCCAAATCTCCTAAATTGAACTCCATCTCAGATGGTCTACTATGATGCCTCAGTGCTGTACGAATTTTGATACCTCAGCCTTGATAAAAGTCCGTTTCCCTACATGCATAACATTTAAATGCTCAGAAAAAATGGCACTAATTGTAGTACCTTCTAGAGCAGAGGATTATCACAAAGAACAGAAGGTAATTTGGGACTGTGCCCATAGACCAGTTTGTAAGGACTATATCCTCCAACCATCTGAAGAGAATTCTGTACATGAACTGCCCATGCTAGGGCAGTTGACAATTTACACTCTGTTCGATCAGCCAACATTTTATGCACCATGCTACCAATCATAACATGATTCCTTTCACAAAAACCATTGCTAAAAGGGCTCTCAGCTGTTGCATTCATGACAATTATATTCATATTCTCACTCATATCGCAGAACTCCCCGTTAGTGAATTCACCTTCATTATCGGTCAAAAACTTTGCTGGTGTCCCAAGTCCAATCCCTATCCATTTGTCCATAATTTTATCTAGAATAACCTTCTTCTCCTTACTATACACTAGTGTAGAAATACTAAATCTCGTAGCCAGATCAACAAAATGTAAGATGAAAACATTTCTGTCTTTGTTTCTTATCTTTAGATCCATGGCAACTACCTCGTTAAAGTCACATGTTAATGGAACACTTACAATAGGATGTGGGGCATACATCTATACTTCATACAGATGTCAGAGTTTGCACTAATCTCTTCTATGAGCCTCATCAACTACACCTGCATCTTTTAGCAGGATCTTTAAACATAGACAATTTGCCCACCCTACTTGTCAATGTAACTTTAATTTGTTTTTTTCCTTCTCTTTTATCCTTATCGCCTGATGCCACTAATGCTTGTCTAACACGCTGATGAGAAACATCAGGTTTTATTAAGGGGATACAATAATGCCCTGACTGGGTAAACTGCAAATCAACTGATTTGCCAAAAATGATTGCCTCATCATGTTCCATGTCAAGTTTCATTTTTGCCTTTTTTATGGAAGGTTCACCCAAAAGCATAGGTATCTCACTAGAGACTACACCCTACTTATAAAATGGATTACTCCAACTATCTTACATGGAATTACCACTCTCGAGTGACCTCAAGGTGTTGTCATCTCCAAACTTAAAACATGTAGAACTTATATTCTTTAACCTTGCTCGATCCTCACTACTTAGTGAATCAAGATGACATTTTAACCAATCTACCCCGCACACAGTTGAAGTACATGCTCTAACACCGCACAGTTAAAGCAATCTGTGACTAATGCATTCATCACAGGATTAAAATTCCTTGTGACCAGTGTAATCTATTCACATTAATCATCATCTTCATCCTCTTCCTCAGAACTACTTTCTTCATGCGTCATTTCAAAGACCCAGCGTCTTCGCTCTGGGCAATTCGGCACATAATGATACTTAGAGTCACATCTAAACAGTCTACTGATTTTTCCTTGGGCATTCCTGGAATTTATTCGCCCGTTATTACTGTCCTAATTTAGTCTTCTGTTGATATAATTTGCTGTACCTGCTTTCATCACCAATCTGGCTGTATTTAATCCTTCCGTCATATTGACGCCTACGTCTGTCTCTTGAAAATTCTGAAACCTGGTCTGGTGCCTGCGTTTAGTATCTGGAGCATTTCAAAACCTGGTAAACCATCGAATTTTCCATTCTTTGGGTCACATCAGAAGACCCCATTTGTTCCATGAAGGCTGAAATGAATGACTGTTTCCCCAGGAAGCTTTTTAAGGCAGCAGACATTTGATCGGTCAGAGTCTCCTTTTCCGAGAACTGGACTCCAGTTAGGATCAGCTGCCTCTCCATATGAGGCACCTTAGCATAATCTGGAATTTAAACGCTGGTTCCAATCCAGGGATTGTCAACGTTTTGTACAATTTGTTAAAGTCCACGATATACTCTTCCATTGAATGACCGTCTGTTTTCCAGAATCTATCAAATGCTGACCAGGCCTCATAGGCACTTAACAGGTCATCTTTCTTGTAGATTTGATCCAGAAATTCTGTTAGAAGGGTCAAACCTTCATCGTTATCCAAAAGATCTGCATCCATCCCAGAAAATACCTTACTTCTGATTTTACTTCATTCAGGAAGCGACAACGCCAATGCCATGCCTTATTTTCGCTGTGGCAGAGTAGTAACCAATGTCCACATATCAACCTCATTCTTCCACTGGTCATACGATTCAAACTCCGAGAACATCGCAGGGAAATCATACCTCGCCGATTTAAACTTGCTTTCTGCCATTTTCCACAATGGCCACTAGGCTTTCAAGTTTTGTTCTTATGTCCAAAAAAAACCTTTAGGCAACCATCCTCTACTACCATGTTCTAAATTGGATAATCCAGTGGTGAAGGATAGAATACTAGAGCCCGATCTTCAGTTGCTTCCAAGCCTTTATTCACAGAACACCACATTACACACCACCGCACCCTAGATCATCTCTCATATATACGATACAAGATAGTCCCCAATTGATGCATACCACCTGAATACAATTAACACTAATTGATATAAATCACAGATACAATTAGAATGAAAGCGGTGGGCAGCATAAAATAAGGGATAATAAAGCCAATTATGCTGCTTTGAAATGAAAATATATGGCACCATGTAACAGATGTCAAAAACAAAGGTTTTTTATCAGCAGATTGAATAAATTACCCACTATATAATACAGCATATCGCAAAAATGTAGATATCCTATATCATTACTGAAGTTTAAGGTTGTAAAGTTTTTTTTTCCAGTTTCTAGTCACTTAAGTAATGTACCAGACTACACTATGAAAAATCATGTAAATTCAAAATATACATATTGTTGGGTGTCTTAAAAACACTAGATTTCACAAATCCATATTATCTGATAACATAAAACATAGAGAACCTTGTTCTGTTCTATTAGCTAATTATTTATTTAGAAATGAAAAGCCCACAATGACTTTATACCATAACTCATTAAGCTGCAATATAAATTAGATATTAATTTAATTTTAGGGAAAAAACATTTAAATGACAGATGATAAAAATACTGTACCTATTTTAGGCAGTCCTTCGGTGTCAGTGATTTCTTTATTTCTTGTACTCTTCAAAGAACTTCTCCTTCCACTGACAGGGCAGTCAATTCTTTGACTCTCTTCTTCCAGTAATGAAGGCATGAAACAGTTACTTTCTTTGAAATAATGCAGAAAGTCTAAATCATTTCTGTCAGTAAATATTTTGCCCTTTTCATGAGGGCTGACTACTTTTTTCCTGTTGCAATTTAAGATCTTGTCAGTTGTACCAATGGTAATTCTGTGACTTCTGGAAAGATCAGACAGATCAGGCCAATTACTATTGGCCTCATTAGTTTTAGTTAAATTATTGTTAATCCTTAAATCTAAAAGTATCTCATCACCGAGCCACAGAGGCTTCTTCCATTTACTTTGCTCGGGTTTTTCTTTGTCTGTTGATTGTAACCATGATGGTACTTTTGAAACTGATGATATTTCTGTTATTTTATTTCCAGTTATTTTTTCCAGCTGGTCTTTCATGACTAGTTCTTCATCAGAATGAATCTCTTCTATCTCCTTACTGGTTTCTGAAATATTTATCCGTGAGAGCGACTCCTCAAGTGAAACAGGGGCTGTTAACATTAAGTCTTCCTCCAAGGCAGAAATTCTACTCTTTGGAGAGCCAATTGAATAAATTGACGTATTTCTCTTATTATCTAAGTTTGAATTTAAAAAGAACGAGGAACTTGCTTGCATTGGAGACTCAATGCTAGGGTTTCTTTTCAAGCTCTCAATTTCTTTAGTTTGCAATTCCGTATCACTCCCACTGGAAGCATCAAATGTATTTCTCTTATTATCTAACTTTGAATTTAAAAAGAATGAGGAACTTGCTTGTTCTGGAGACTCAATGCTCGGGTTTCTTTCTGAGCTCTCAATTTCTATAGTTTGGTCTTCCATATCAATTCCACTGGAAGCATCAAATGTAGCTTCTCCTTTGTTGGGTGTCAGGTCAATGGTTGTACTATAGTCAAACACTTGGTTCCCGCAGCCTTTTTCAAGCTTTTCTTCAAATACCAGATTACTGTCCACATAAATCCTTACATTCTTTGCCCCAATATCAAGCTCCTAAAGAAAGAAATTAGAGACTGAAAGCAATTTTTGCAATGTTGAAAATGCATTAAATAAAAAAATAAAATATATAATGTACCATGAGTTCTAATGTAACTTGTTACTCAGGATACTTCTAGAAATACATAGAAAACAGGCCTTTTGGCTCATCCAGTCAGTGTTTGCTTGTGTGGAAGATAAAAGCTAATAAGCTCCAAACGCATTCACCTACCCTGTTCCAATATGCCTTTTGCTTCATCCACCTATCCAAACTAATCTTGAATGTTGACTAAATTTCTGCCTTAACCACTAACCCTGGAAATGAATCCCACATAAGGAGAAACTGTTTCCAGTGGCAGAAAGGTCAGTAACCAGAGGACATAGATTTAAGGTGATTAGCAAAAGAACCAAAGACGACAAAACTTTTTTTTAATGCAGTGTTGTTATGATCTGGAATGCACTGCCTGAAAGGGCGGTGGAAGCAGATTTAATATTAACTTTCAAAAGGAAACTGGATAAATACTTGAAGGGAAAACATTTACAGGGCTATGGGAGTGGAACTAATTGGATAGCTCTTTCAAAGAGCCGACACAGGCACGATGGGCCAAATGGCCTCCTTCTGTGCTGTAACATGCATCGTCACAACTCTCGGTGTAAAGAACTTTCTCCTGCTCTCTGTTCTAAATCTCTTAGATTTAATCTTGTATCTATGGTCCCTTGTTCTTGACCCTTCAACTACTGAAAAGTCTGCCTCTATCTATTTGTTGCATCCTTTCGTAATTTTAAACACTTTTATCATATCGCCCTATCTTAATTCCATATCACAATTCATATTAATCACTTGTGTGGTTACAATATTCTCATTAAGAGCAATGCATTTTATGGAGTTTCTCTATGACTAGCCTTTGTACATTTTCTAAAGCCTGCTGCAAATTTAAAAGTAAATCAAGTTCTTAACCATAGCAAACATTTTACTATGGTTGAGAATTTGATTTTTTTTTAATTTAGAGAGGACAGGGTGGTTGATCTGCTCCCAGTCCTCTGACTATGCTACTGAAGGCAGTCTGACTTTTCTTCACCTGTACTCTTCCCGAGTCCCATTAAGATCAGGAACTCACTGCACTGAAGATGTATAGTATTTTCAGTTTTGTAAGCATTTATATAAATCAGGCTATTACAAAGTTTGGAAGTAACAAACTTGGTTGTGGTCTCTTTATTCCACATCATAATTCATATTGATCACAATAGTGGCTACAATATATGAACTGTAAAATACTTTCGGCATTTATTATTCTCTCAAATACTTCCACAATTTGCATTTTGTCATTCACATATAGAGAACTATAGTATATAGAAACAATAATTATGACTAAATCTATTTTGTTTCTGTTTAATAAAACATAATTCCCTCTTCAGCCTTAATCTTCTTAAAGCATAGGAAATAATTAGGTTAGAAAGCATTAATAAAGAAATGTACAATATTTTTACTATCAATGTTAAAAGCAGAAACTTAAACATGCTGGTATGTAACAAAAGCAAGCCACAGCATTAAAAAAATCTGTTGGTCTTAAACTTTGTTCTAATCTACAATACATACCGTAATTTTTAAATTTAAGTGAAGATCTGTTTGAATATCTTTTGTAGACTTTTAATATTTGTGTCTTAATATAGTAGAGAAAGCTTTCTTTACAGAAATTCTTTACAGAAGCTTACATTTTATGTTCCACACATTGGTACCTCAAGTAAGGATAAGCAATGTCTTGTTCTATTACTATTAATGGTTCTGCACAAGAAAAATCAGGATAAAGCTTAGCTCTAATCCAATGCGTTAATCTCCTGGTGTTCTACATTCTACTTGTTTATGTATCCTGTCAACGGGTTGAAGTTCTATACATTATGTAATGCACTATTACCTATTCTGTAGTAATGCAAAACAAGCATTAAAATTCGCATTACTCCATTGCATTTATGTATCAGAGTTAGTTATATGTTTTTAAAAATTACAAGATTTGTGTCTCCACCCACACAAACACCATCTGATGTTTTCATTAACGTTTAAATACTCCATATATTTTTCTTAACTGGTAAATCTTATATGAAATGAAGGTCTACCTTCTAGAACACAATTATTGCAATCTACATAAATAAATAAGAGAAATACAGAAGCAACTTACATTGAGGCTTTTGTTATAATTCCAAATCTTGATCTTAGAAATACCTAAGTCCTGCGACTTGTTTGGGCTGCGTAAAACAAAGTATAATTGAACTGGTGGGTGGAAAGAACACGTCCACATGTGACGATCTTTTGTGGTCTATGAAAAGAGGAAAAGAATAGATCAGAATAACATCCCCAACTATGACTGTTTGGGAAAAAATGATCACAGAGTGGGAAACAAAATCAAAAAGATCAATATAATTAAATCAGAAATACAGACATTAAGAAATGTAGAAACCAATGAGGAATGCCAACAGGCAATTATTTCACAGTAAACTTCTGTAATAAAAATAATGTACATTTTACAATCCACTGTACTATCAGTATTTATACTTGGAATATTGTTGAAGTCTAAACTGCATTATCAATCATTCAGAAAAGGCTATATTTTCTGGGAAAAATAATTAAAAAAATCCCAAAACATGACACTTTACCAAAACATATTTTCTTCTATTGAAAGTCAATTTAGATATTATCATTTCTGACATATACTTGAGAAAATATAAAAGAAAAACAATGAAATTCTCCACCTCTCTCGTCCTTTAACACTCTCATTTAAACCTGTCTCTTTGACCAAGCTTTTAATCCCCCTCCTAATATCTCCTTCTTTGGCTAGTGCAAGGTTCAGCAAATATTTTGTGACAAATTAAATATAGACTTTTAAGAGTGATGCCATCTCATAGAATTTGTTTTCCTGCTCAGGATCTTATGATTTTAATTTTAAAATGTTGAATTAAAGAGACTATATTATACTTTTACAGTTAATTAATGAAATAAGCAATTACGAAGCCTAGATCAAAACTATATTATTCAATAGTATAATTAGAAATGTTCTAATTTATACAACATGATCAATCCACCTATGAGCTGTTATGTGCTGTCTGTTCTCCTGAATTAGAAATCTTCTAATAGTCTACTGAAGAAATATTCTTTTTATAGCTCACTTTGTTTTGCTTTGGTTTTAATGACTAAATACATTGAAAGCATTTAAAATGCATAATATAGGAGAGGAGGAGTAAAACTATTTCTTGTGGAGGATAGCATTCTGGAATATCTGCCAAATACAGAGCAGCCAGTCATTTTCATGTCCTTTTTAATTTAATCTAAGGGTCGTTAATAGGTAATTCTGCTTGGGGAGGGGGCAGGGGGAACAGTTCCAAACCCAATTTGGCATCCAGAGATTTTCCATCGATTTATTAACATGGGTCGTACAAACTAAGAATTATTATGTCTATGGAAACAAAGATAATTGATTTATATGGTATTGTTATGATAGAACTGGCTTACAAAACAAAATAATTTACCAGTGTAAAATCTAGTGAGTGCCTTCAGTTTCAGGGATCAGCTTTGCTTACCTTAGTCTTTCCATTCACTAAAGAGTTCAAGTTTCCAGGATAGTCAGCATTTCTGATATCAACATCATGAGGAGAAACAAAAATCTTCTGATGTTTTAGGTCAAAAAACTGTACTTCTGTTAAGCCCACTTTGCCATCGTTGCCCCAGTTCGACAGAATTTCCATCGAGACATAAACTGTGTCTTTTACTGATATGCTGCCTAACATGCCAACACTCTGGTGAGTCTATCAAAAATAAAAGTTGCATACTTTGTTCACTATTATAAATTGAAAGTAATGTTACTGCTTCATACTTTGCATATTTATAATGTAGCTGTACATTACTGAAATATGTATAAAAAACCCCACAAAAACTTGTTCTTGTTTTGGATTACTGCAAATCAGGAATCTAGTGCAACTGCAGTTAACATCCACTTTACTTTTACTATAATGTTTAATTCTGGGTCTCCGGGCTGACACTTCAGTGCAATACTGAGGGAGTACTGCATTGTTTGAAGCGTTGTCATTCAGATGACAGGTTAAACCGAGGCCCCATCTGCTCTTTCAAGTGGATGTGAAAGATAGAATCAATACAGCATAGAAGGAAGCCCATCGAGCCTGGGCCGGCTCTTTGTAAGAGCAATCCAGTTAGTCCCATTCCCCCGCTCTTTCCCCGCAGCTCTGCAAATTTTTTCTCTTCAAATATTTATCCAATTCCTTTTTGAAAGCCACCAATGAATCTGAATCTACCACCCTTTTAGGCAGCGCATTCCAGATCATAACTACCTTGCTGCGTAAAAAAGTTTTTCCTCATGTCGCCTTTGTTTTTTTTGCCAATCACCTTAAATCTATGTCCTCTAGTTCTCGACCCTTCTGCCAATGGGAGCAGTTTCTCTTTATTTACTTTATCTAAACCAGTCATGATTTTAAATACTTCTATCAAATCTCATCTCAACCTTCTCTGATTAAAGGAGAACAGACCCAGCTTCTCCAGTCTATCCATTAACTGAAGTCCCTCATCCCTGGAACCATTCCAGTAAATCTTTTCTGCACCCTCTCTAAGGCCTTCACATCCTTCCTGAAGTGCGGCGCCCAGAATTGGACACAATACTCCAGTTGTGGCTGAACCAGTTTTTTTAAAATAAAGGTTCAACATAACTTTCCATGGCATTATTCGAAGAGCAGGGTTGTTCTCCCGATGTCCTGGTACAAAATTTATCTCTCAACCAACACCACCAAAATCAGATTAATTGGTCATTCATCTCATTGCTGGGGCCTTGCTGTATGAAAATTGGCTGCTATGTTTGCCTACAAAACAAGTGACCACATTTCAAAAAGTAATTTATTGGCTGTGAAGTACTTTGTGACGTTCTAAGGACGTGAAAGGTACTAAATAAATGAAAGTTCTTTCTTTATTAAATAAATATCTTTACAAAGTACAATAAGTAGTATCAATTCAGTTTGTTGTTGTTCACGATTTTAGTTTCAAATGTTAATTGCTACAAAGGTGGTGGCATTAAAAGGATTACATAAGAACATAAGAAATAGGAGCAAGAGTAGGCCATCCAGCCCCTCGAGCCTGCTCCACCATTCAACAAGATCATGGCTGGTCTTCTACCTCAATGTTATTTTCCTGCACTATCCCCATATCCCTTGATGCCTTTAATATCTAGAAATCTATCGATCTCTGTTTTGAATGTACTCAATGACTGAGCCTTCAAAGCCCTCTGTGGTAGAGAACTCCAAAGATTCACCACCCTTTGAGTGAAGAAATTTCTCCTCCTCTCAGTCCTAAATGGCCTATCTTGTTTTGTTTGCATTCTGCTAACGAACATCTTCCATACATCACTACAGTGGTTTGGCACTGGGCCACATTAACTTAACCGGGGTGGGGGAGGGGGGGAGAATATCACATAGGGAAGACTTCCCTGGTTTATGACATCATTTAGTCAGAAGCATCCCCATGTCACCTTTACCACTCTCATGCAATATGTAAGGGCCTATACCATCCTGGAGTGACAATTTGTTTTAGTCAAAGACATTTCTTGGAAAAAGGACAGTATCCATATAATTCAAAGTTCTGCATCTAGCACATGCCATAGGGAATCACACGTCAAAGGCATCACACCTCAAAAATCATGACTGGTTCAAATAATCATCATCTACTGAGTTAACATATTTACTCAAATAACCCATTGATTAAAGGTATGCCAATCAAAATCTGCTTCCACTCATTAATCAGGCAAGAAAAACTTCTAATCGACAATCTTGAAACCAATCAAATCATTCACTCTATTTTCCCCCAAAGCTCCAGATCAGCAATTACCCCAGAACCAATCAAATACCTGAACAAGATTTTTGAGTGGGTATCTTGGTTCCCCACAAAGCCCATGCTGCACAGCTAAAAATTACATTAAAAAAAATTATTAAAAAAGCACTAAACTTATCGATAAAGTCAGCCAAAGTACATTAAAAATGCTTCCAAAAATGTTTCTTGCAAAGGCCTAACCCTTTTTCTGAGGCCTGGGACTTACATTCTGCCACATTCCCAGAGCTTCCATTATGTAACCTGGGCCTTCTCTGAAAAAAAAAATGGCTAATGACATAGTGGATTGCAAATTCCAGAATGCACAACTGTCACAGTGTGCCTGTTTGGTGAACATCAGTGCCACCCTTTTCATGGCACTCTGAAGTACAGAATACAACTTGCTAACTGCCAGTTTAATATTGGACAGGGATGGAGCTTATAAATAAGAAGTTACAGCAGGCTTTGTGAATGATCAGTCGCGCTGTCAGTTATAAAAATAATCAGTTTTTTAATGAAATCCCAATTTTCTGATTAGAAAAATTGTTTATCCAATCCAGATACAGCCTTTTAATTGGAAATTAGATGTGGTGGCGAAGGTTAGGGGAAAATCTCTCAGAACAACATGGTGTCCTGTATCCCTAGTGCTATTAAGCAAAGTAAGCCCAGCCGGGGAGGGGGCACAGACCAGAGTACAGCAAGATGCCAAAGCACATCAGGTGATTAAGGGCAGGGTGAAATGATCTTTCACTAGTTTGGCACTTTTTCTAGATGGTAGTAATGTAATAAACATTCAACAAATTTCCTGGCAAGACTTTATCTTACCAAGTACCTAAGGACCACATAAAACATAACTGTTCAGATTGATGCAGGAATTTGGTTTAGTCTATGTAATAAGCTCAAGTCCTCTAAGCATTCATGCAGTGAAAATGTTTTTATAGCTTCTATTTTATAATGGGGTTGGGGGCATAAACTTCACAATCACAATTTCTTGACCTTAGGCAGAACATTGGGTGTGCCTTAAGTACTGCATAATCATAAAGCCAAATCAATCAATGCTAATTCAAAGCTAGTACCTGGATTTCATTGACTTTGCAAGCTGAAACCAGTTACCAAACGTGTGGTTTTTTTATGAGATATTTCAGACTGCAGGTTCTAAGAGGTTTGAAAAGGAAGGGATGTTAAATTTGTGCAATACAAACTAGTTTGGGATGAGAGATGGCCTATCTGGATTTAGTTTCCAGACTGCTCTCATAAATGACACCAGAGAATGATCTCTTAATGAAGTGGCATTATCCAGCACCACAACTGAAATGTAGTACTGGATAATGCCAATTGAGTAGTGTCATCTGTAGTTTTAGCAGCAAAGTTAGAAGCTACAACATAATCTGTCAACATCTGATGCATTAGGATCATGAAATGCTGAACTGGCAGCTTTTTAATACGGATGGAGCTAGGTTGTTGTCTATATTTAAGAATAAATGTTATACTACAAGTGGAAGGACTAATGCTCTTACAGGAGCACAAGTGTACAGATTTCTTCACTGGTTGGGGAATGGTTGGAACTGGTCTTACTGGATGCTTGCAGTAAGAATTCTGCAGTCCATATCCCAGAATAGGATGATGATTGTACATTGCCATTGCGCCCCAGCCAAAAATCACAAAAGGGCTGCTTTTAGACAAGTCCTAGAATGGGAGGCTCTGCCACTTCTTGCCAGTCCAGGAATATCTCAAAGGTTCTGTACATGGCTAACTGACTGGTGACAATCCCTCAGTGATGAAGGGTTACTTTTCCTTACCCGAGAAATACCTCAGTTCAAGGAAATTCTTGATGCTATCGGTTGAGACAGCCTTGAAAAGGGTCTCCGCCAACTTGTCCCAATCTGTTGCATCTGCGATCCTGTGAAACTGTAACATTCAGTATCAGCTGCCACTAGAGCAGGATGTCCTACAGTCTGGTCAGTCCCACTTAGTACATCTGAGGAGCCGATCACATCATCACAGATGCCAAAGTTGTCCTTTGATGACAATACCAGAGACTGCGTTGAGGCAAAGCACCGAAAAGGTCTGAAATCACTTTACAGTGATTGAATCTGATATGTATGGTAGCTGTATGTCAGTGATGCAGAATAACTGCACCTTCCTTTGACCAAGAAAAATAATTTTTAAAAACTCAAAGAAATATTCAACATTGCCACAACCAACTTTTAAATTTTGTGAAGGTGAAGTACTCACAAACAATGGGATATCTTTATCTGTGCTGAGAAAAACAAACTCATGCTTCAGAGTGGTGCAGAACCATATATATTGCATGGGATGGGTCAAATAAGGTTACTTGGGTATTGTGATGCCACAAAATGTCTTAAAGGGTGGTGGTCCTCTTGTGGTTTTTTGCAGCAAACGTGACCTGATGCACAATCATTCCAGCAGTGGGTGGAGGATGCAATTCATAGAAATATGGATTATCATTGGTCACGTTGAATAAAAAAAAACTGGGTCAACATATTTTCCCTAAATGTATGAGGCACACTGTGGCAAGTCAAAGGATATAGGATAGACACAGTACTTCCTATAAATTTAATCATTTAGAACTGTAAAGTTAAAAATTTACATCCCACAGTTTTGAGTTAAGCTAATCTGCACGACAAATTTCTCAAACTGACTGGAATAAATAAAACATCTTTCATTGGTATCCAGGTGGGTTCTAGATTATGTGCTCCACAATTCATTGCACAATAATATGTATGTAAACAATGGTGTTAAACAATGCATTCCAGTATAATTAACTCATGTCCTAATTGCAGATTTTTTTTATTGCAGGGCTAATTATAAAATCTACTTATAGTGAATTAAATACAAACCTCCTCAATTGAGGAAGCCAGCGTACCCAAGGCAATGAAGTTACATAAGCTTTATGTGGATATGCTTTTGGTAGGACTTCAAATTTTTACTTTTAAGAAAACTCAATGATTGCAGTTGCATAGTAACATAATGATGCATTCCAATGTGAAAGATTTTAAGGTCATTCACCTCAGTAGCTAGTGCATTTCTTCCCTTTAAGAAACATCTACTTGAACTGTCACTGGAAGGATCTTCAATTTTCTCCAATACTTTCAGAAGCTTCTTTTGTTGACTATAAAATACACAGGTAATAGAAACACAATTATAAGTAGAGTAGGAAACTCCACGACTGAAGCAAAGCTCAATAATAATTACTAGAGTATTAAAAGATTTGATGCACAAGGAAATGCAAATATATTAGAAATTGTATTTAAACAAATATAAAAAATTACTAATTGTCTCCTTATAGTGTTGCTTCTATAAAATAAAGTGAAACGTGTAGTTTCTGGTCAGCTTAGTTATTTTTAACAGACTATTTCTGTAAAATATAATACGGTCTATTACTATGTTCACTTTTGTTTGACATCTTGCGGAAAAAGACCACAGATAAATACTTTAAATGCAGTCACGACAGTGCCAATATTTTCAATGAAACAATTGATCATGTTTTATACTGAAAGGTGTCTTCACCAACAGGAAGAAAAAAATGATTATGTCATGGCCTCCAGTATGGCATCTTGCTTCTATCCCATGTAGGCTCTGAGTAGTTTGTATGGAACTTATTTTGGAGGTGCAATTTTTTTTTTTAAAAAAAGGCTTAAAAAGTTAAAATCTGTATATAACATGCTCCACAAGCACTATATTCTTATACATGGATAGTTTTACATTTCACCCCCTGCCAAACTTTTACAGCTCTTTTACAAAATCACATGAAAAGGAACAAAGTTAGATTTGCAAACTGCTTTGAAAGATAGCCCCTGTGGCCAAAAAAAAGTTTCATTTATTTGGAATTCTCAAAATTTGTGTCATTTATAATAGCAACCAGGCACTTTCCCCATCAGCCACTTAATTCCCACCTACTGATGACATCTTAAAATGCTTTTCCATTGTTCTGAAATATTCCACAGTAGCATTAAACAAATTCAAGCTACTGAGGCCATAAAAATCATCTTACTAAATATTGCTGCTACAAATATTAATAGACCCAAATTTATTAGATTTATGAACCTGCCACTCACACTGATCAGAGCAAATTAAGTCACTTACCGAGTGTATTTATTTTGTTAAAACTTGATTTTTTTTTTTAAAGAGTTTATGTGGTAGATTTTCTGATCGGCTGCATCAGTTGTGAGGATCAAAAAGTTTTTCCAGCCAGCTGCACTTCATGTGCTAGTGCATGTTTCATGCTACAGCCTCATTAATACCACAGAACACATGCAAGAATATTTAAATTAATACCTGGTGCAATTTCTTGGTGCTCTTAGACTGTTGTAATGTTTCCAATTCTTTTAGTGCAGTTTCTCAGATATTTTTAAATTTAAAATTTTTAAGAAATTAATATGCACATATTTTTGGAATCATTTTTGAGGAGACAATTGTTTACTCATTATGGTAAGTTTATTCATAAAATGTTCCAAAAAACAGTATTATTGTTCACAAAATGATCAGAAAGTGGACAGCAAGTGAAGCATTTACAGGATTCCAGCAGAACAGAAATAGATGAAAAAGCCGGCACAAGAAAGAGTTCTTCCAATATCAACTTTTACAGGACATCGCGGAGCTAGAACACATCTGGGTGCAAATTGCAGACTCCCATGGTGGATGGCAAGTGGCGGTAAAACTAATGACAGAGGCTGGTTTGGATAAGCCCCAAATTGGTTAAGCCCCAAATTGGTTGACATGATACAAGATGTAAGAATGCATGCTAGAGAAATTAGCAGGCAACAGAGACATTACTGGAACCATTGGCCCAGAATTTTCTGGAGCACGGCAGCATCTCGCAGTGAACAGTTGGATATTTGTCCTCACCCTTCAGCTCCAATTAATTTTCCACCGCAAATTGCTGGAAGTGCAAGTTGATAAATGGATCAACGGGGGCATCTGGGATCCGGGACCAATAGTCTATCTTGTTAACGAATGAAATTTAAGTAAGGATAGAGAAAGAAACAGAGCCAATGGCGGAAAGGAAATAGGGTGAATTAGAGTCAAAATAGATACTGTAAGAGAAATAAAGAAAGAAAGATTGGATTAAGAGAGAAAGAGAGACAAAGGAAAAGCAAGGCAAAAATTAAATTTTTACAAAAATCTCTAGGAACAATTTACTACCTGCAGGAGTGAGACTCCACAGTTTCAACTGTTCCCCTTCTGGGCCTCTGAGGTCGATTAGCATTGCAGAAATATAAATCTCAGTTGTCGAATGGCGGGAAAGAGCGAGGCCAGAGCGGGGATATAAACAGCACGGAGAAAGCGAGAGACCAGTTAAAGATAGTATCAAATTGAAAGAAAAAGCATACAATTCCATTATAATAATGGAGAATGAGGAAATGGCAGATGAATTGAACAGATATTTTGCGTCTGTCTTCACTGTAGAGGATACAAATAACATGCCAGAAATAATTGTGAATCAAGAGGTGAAAGGGAGGGAGGAACTTAAAACATTTACAATCACCAGGGAAAGGGTTCTGAAAAAAATATTAGAACTAAAAGCTGACAAGTCCCCAGGTCCTGAAGGACTTCATCCTAGGGTCTTAAAAGAAGTGGCTGCAGAGATAGTAGATGCATTGTGGGAGAGAATAGAACTAGGGGCCACAGTTTAAAAATAAGGGATCTCCCATTTAAGACGGAGATGAGGAGAAATTTTTCCCTCCGAGGGTCGTGAGTCTGTGGAACTCCCTTCCCCAGAGAGCGGTGGAGGCAGGGTCATTGAATATTTTCAAGGCTGAGTTAGATAGATTCCTGATTAACAAGTGAGTCAATGGTTTTAATAGGTAGACCGGAAAGTAGGGTTGAGGTCACAATCAGGTCAGCCATGATCTTATCAAATGGCAAAGCAGGCTCGAGGGGCCGAATGGCCTACTCCTGCTCTTAATTCATATGTTTGTATGTTCGTCATTAAAAGGATCCTTACGTCGTGAAATACTAGCCCCAACTTGCTGCGGCGAGTTTAATTTATATTTACGGCGCAAATCCAGCAATTTCTTGAAAGCCACAGGGAGGGTGATGGCGAGCTTTGCTTTTCGCGAGGCTAACGGCAAAGCGACGCAAATCGTCCAGCAATTTGTGGCGATTCACAACTCACGGCGTATCACTGCCTTGTCGTAAATTGCTGGATGTTTTTACACACTAATAACCGTTTGTGTTGTGAACTCGTTGTTATTTTGCCAGCAAATTCTGTCCCATTATGGAGCCAATTGCAGATCTGTATTATCTGCTGCAAGGACACCTGCAGCCAACTTGTATCATAGGGATAGCTCTACTGGTGATACCCAATGTTGTTTCCTTCCTCAACTGTTTTCCCCCCCCACCATCTCCAAGTGTACTATACTGCTGTCCTCTAGGGATGGTGCCAGAGTACCAAATAGGCAACCCTCTTCACATCCACCTCATGCAGCAGGACCTCCATTTGCGAATCATCAAACAGGTGTATCAAGTGTTCTGTCACTCCATCATTTGCCCACAAGTTCCTACATTTTTGTTTTGTTAACTGTTTTCCACCCCCCAACCAGATGTCATATTGGTGCCATCCATTTATTTTTGACATACTCTGTTTCCTGCTTCCACATTTATTTTGCCAGCTACTGAAATCTTGTACCCCAAACAACCTTTGGAAAGACTGAAATATACAAAGGAAACATTTATGACCTTTCTAAACGGCTAACTTTTTTGGCCACACTTTCTTAATTTCTCCATGCTAAGCCCAATAGAGCTCGTCATATGAGGGCCAAGCTGAGAAAATGCTGGGACACTGACAAGCACTGCACTAGAGTGGATTCTTCACTGGTTCCTGTGACGCCGAGGGGAATCAACATTAATCTTTATTTACATATTTCATTAAATTGCACGCTTTTTTAAAAAAACTGGAGCATGCATTGATATCAGTGTGCATATTGAATAATGCTGAATACTTTTTGGGTTCAATGAACATGCACACAAAACATTTTCAAAATGCTGTATACCAGGATATTTGGTTGGGGAAATTAAGTTCCCATTTTAACCATTTAAAAATAGCAACAAATTAACTTTTACATTTAGCAGAGTGCGATTTTATACCTAGTGAAGAGTACTGATATCACCAATAATAAGGTATAGAATATACTTATGTGGAGTACAGTGAGCTTAAAACTATTACAAAGCTTTTTTAAAAAAGCAGTAATTTGAAAGAAACTTTTAGGTGGCCATCTTGTAAAATGCATTGTATATTGTATTATGCACCGTATAACCCTGATTGAAGGATACTTCTACACAAAGTAGATTAAATATAAATTAAGGAAATAGTGAGACTGAAATGGAATCATAGGGAGTAGGTATTTAGATACTATGAAAATTATCCTGTATTTAAACATTTTCTTTTTGCGCAATTTCTCCTGCAAAACACTGCAGTTTATACACTGATAAGATATTTTACGTAGTTCAACATCCTATTGGCTTTGTTGATTGCTGCTCTGAATTGGTTGGACATGTTTACTGTCAAGTCAACTAAGACTCCCAAGACTCATTCAGCATCATCCTTAGGTACTTCATCACCATTCATGGAGTACGTATGTTGTCTAATTTTTCTTCCTATGTGCAGCATTTTACATTTGTCTGCATTAAATTTCATTCGCTATAGTTCTGCCCACTTATATACCTTGTCCAACTGATATATGTTAATGACCAGGACTTGGGTATAGGGGGATCATTTCAAAGTTTTCAGATGACAAGGCTTGGAAATATAATAAAGAGTGAGGAGGATAGTACAGACTTCAGCAGGACATAGACAGATTGGTTGCATTGAGTTACATTGATTCTACAGCACAGAAACAGGCTATTTGGCCCAACTGATCTATGCCAGCATTTATGCTCCACATGAGCCTCCTCCCGACTTCATCTACCTCTATCAGCATACCCTTCTATTCCTTTCTCCTTCGTGTGCTTATCTAGCTTCCCTTTAAATGCATCAATGCTATTCGCCTCAACTAGTCCTTGTGGTAGCGCGTTCCACATTCTTATCACTCTTTACCTAAAGAAGTTTCTCCTGAATTTCTGGTGAAACGGGTCAACATGGCAGATTAAATTTAATGCAGAGAAGTGTGAAGTGATGCATTTTGGAAGGAAAAATAAGGAGAGACAATATAAATTAAATGATACAATTTTAAAGGGGGTGCAGGAACAGGGAGACCAGGGGATTCACACACACAAATCTTTGAAGTTGGCAGGCTATGTTGATGAAGTTTTTTTAAAAAAATGGGATCATCGGCTTTATAAATAGAGGCATAGAAAACAAAAGCAAGGAAGTTGTGCTAAGCCTTTTTAAATCACTGGTTAGGTCTCAGCTGGAGTTGTGTCCAATTCTGGGCACCACACTTTAGGGAGGATGTCAATGCCTTAGAGAAGGTGCAGAGGAGATTTACCAGAATGGTGCCAGGGATGAGGGACTTCAGTTATGTTGAAAAACTAGAGAAGCTGGGATTGTTCTCCTTAGGGGAGAGAAAGTTAAGGAGAGATTTAATAGAGGTGATCAAAATTATTAGCAGTTTTGATACAGTAGATACAGCAAAACTGTTTCTACTGGCAGGAGGGTCAGTAACCAGAGGACACAGATTTAAGATAATTGGCAGAAAAGCCATTGGGACAGAGAAGGAGAATTGTTTTTTTACGTAGCAAGTTGTTATGATCTGGAATGCACTGCCTGAAAGGGTGGTGGAAGTAGATTCAATAGCAACTTTCAAAAGGGAATTGGATATCTATTTGAAAAGGAGAAATTTGCAGGGCTATGGGGAAAGAGCAGGGGAGTGGGATTAACTAGATAGAATCATAGAAGTTACAACATGGAAACAGGCCCTTCGGCCCAACATGTCCATGTCGCCCAGTTTATACCACTAAGCTAGTCCCAATTGCCTGCACTTGGCCCATATCCCTCTATACCCATCTTACCCATGTAACTGTCCAAATGCTTTTTAAAAGACAAAATTGTACCCACCTCCACTACTGCCTCTGGCAGCTCGTTCCAGACACTCACCACCCTTTGAGTGAAAAAAATTGCCCCTCTGGACCCTTTTGTATCTCTCCCCTCTCACCTTAAATCTATGTCCCCTCGTTATAGACTCCCCTACCTTTGGGAAAAGATTTTGACTATCGACCTTATCTTTGTCCCTCATTATTTTATAGACTTCTATAAGATCACCCCTTAACCTCCTACTCTCCAGGGAAAAAAGTCCCAGTCTATCGAACCTCTCCCTGTAAGTCAAACCATCAAGTCCCGGCAGCATCCTAGTAAATCTTTTCTGCACTCTTTCTAGTTTAATAATATCCTTTCTATAATAGGGTGACCAGAACTGTACACAGTATTCCAAGTGTGGCCTTACTAATGTCTTGTACAACTTCAATAAGACATCCGAACTCCTGTATTCAATGTTCTGACCAATGAAACCAAGCATGCCGAATGCCTTCTTCACCACCCTATCCACCTGTGACTCCACTTTTAAGGATCTATGAACCTGTACTCCTAGATCTCTTTGTTCTATAACTCTCCCCAACGCCCTACCATTAACGGAGTAGGTCCTGGCCCGATTCGATCTACCAAAATGCATCACCTCACATTTATCTAAATTAAACTCCATCTGCCATTCATCGGCCCACTGGCCCAATTTATCAAGATCCCGTTGCAATCCTAGATAACCTTCTTCACTGTCCACAATGCCACCAATCTTGGTGTCATCTGCAAACTTACTAACCATGCCTCCTAAATTCTCATCCAAATCATTAATATAAATAACAAATAACAGCGGACCCAGCACCGATCCCTGAGGCACACCGCTGGACACAGGCCTCCAGTTTGAAAAACAACCCTCTACTACCTCACCTTGGATCCCGTGAGATTTAACCTTATGTAACAACCTACCTTGTCAAAGGCTTTGCTGAAGTCCATGTAGACCACATCTACTGCACAGCCCTCATCTATCTTCTTGGTTACCCCTTCAAAAAACTCAATCAAATTCGTGAGACATGATTTTCCTCTCACAAAACCATGCTGACTGTTCCTAATCAGTCCCTGCCTCTCCAAAATGCCTGTAGATCCTGTCCCTCAGAATACCCTCTAACAACTTACCCACTACAGAGGTCAGGCTCACCGGTCTGTAGTTCCCAGGCTTTTCCCTGCCGCCCTTCTTAAACAAAGGCACAACATTTGCTACCCTCCAATCTTCAGGCACCTCACCTGTAGCTGTTGATGATTCAAATATCTCTGCTAGGGGACCCGCAATTTCCTCCCTAACCTCCCATAACGTCCTGGGATACATTTCATCAGGTCCCGGAGATTTATCTACCTTGATGCGCGTTAAGACTTCCAGCACCTCCCTCTCTGTAATATGTACACTCCTCAAGACATCACTATTTATTTCCCCAAGTTCCCTAACATCCATGCCTTTCTCAACCGTAAATACCGATGTGAAGTATTCATTCAGGATCTCACCCATCACTTGTGGTTCCGCACATAGATGACCTTGTTGATCCTTAAGAGGCCCTACTCTCTCCCTAGTTACTCTTTTGCCCTTTATGTATTTGTAGAAGCTCTTTGGATTCTCCTTTGCCTTATCTGCCAAAGCAATCTCATGTCCCCTTTTTGCCCTCCTGATTTCTCTCTTAACTCTACTCCGGCAATCTCTATACTCTTCAAGGGATCCACTTGATCCCAGCATGTCATATGCCTCCTTCTTCTTTTGACTTGGGCCTCAATCTCCCGAGTCATCCAAGGTTCCCTACTTCTACCAGCCTTGCCCTTCACTTTATAAGGAATGTGCTTACCCTGAACCCTGGTTAACACACTTTTGAAAGCCTCCCACTTACCAGACGTCCCTTTGCCTGCCAACAGACTCTCCCAATCAACTTCTGAAAGTTCCTGTCTAATACCATCAAAATTGGCCTTTCCCCAATTTAGAATTTTAACTTTTGGGCCAGACCTATCATTCTCCATAGCTATCTTAAAACTAATGGAATTATGATCACTGGTCCCAAAGTGATCCCTCACTAACACTTCTGTCACCTGCCCTTCCTTATTTCCCAAGAGGAGGTCAAGTTTTGCCCCCTCTCTAGTCGGGCCATCCACATACTGAATGAGAAATTCCTCCTGAATACACTCAACAAATTTCTCTCCATCCAAGCCCCTAATGCTATGGCTGTCCCAGTCAATGTTGGGAAAGTTAAAGTCCCCTACTATTACCATCCTATTTTTCTTGCAGCTGTCTGTAATCTCCTTACATATTTGCTCCTCAATTTCCCGTTGACTATTTGGGGGTCTGTAGTACAATCCTATCAACGTGATCTCTCCCTTCTTATTTTTCAGTTCTCCCCATATCGACTCAGTGGGCGAACCCTCGGATATATCCCCTCTCACTACTGCCGTGATGTTCTCCCTAATCAAGAACGCAACTCCCCCTCCTCTCTTACCTCCTGCTCTATCTTTCCTATAGCATCTGTACCCTGGAACATTGAGCTGCCAGTCCTGCCCCTCCCTTAGCCATGTTTCAGTAATAGCTATAACATCCCAGTCCCATGTACCCATCCATGCCCTGAGTTCATCTGCCTTGCCCATCAGACTTCTTGCATTGAAATAAATGCAGTTTAATCTAGACTTCCCTTGGTCTTTGCCCTGCTTTCTCAGACTATCTGTCCTATCATGTTCTGTACACTCTCCCTTACTGCCTTTTGTTTCTGTCACCACTTTACTTCCCACTGACTTCCTGCATCGGTTCCCATCCCCCTGCCACATTAGTTTAAACTCTCCCCAACAGCACTAGCAAACACTCCCCCTGGGACATTGGTTCCAGTCCTGCCCAGATGCAGACCGTCCAATTTGTACTGGTCCCACCTCCCCCAGAACCGGTTCCAATGGCCCAGGAATTTGAATCCCTCCCTCTTGCACCATCTCTCAAGCCACGTATTCATCCCAGCTATCCTGTCATTCCTACTCTGACTAGCCCGTGGCACTGGTAGCAATCCTGAGATTACTACCTTTGAGGTCCTACTTTTTAGTTTAACTCCTAACTCCCTAAATTCAGCTTGTAGGACCTCATCCTGTTTTTTACCTATATCGTTGGTGCCTATATGCACCACAACAACTGGCTGTTCACCCTCCCCCTCCAGAATGTCCTGCAGCCACTCCGAGACATCCCTGACCCTTGCACCAGGGAGGCAACATACCATCCTGGAGTCTCGGTTGCGTCCGCAGAAACGCCTGTCTATTCCCCTTACAATCGAGTCCCCTATCACTATAGCTCGGCCACTCTTTTTCCTGCCCTCCTGTGCAGCAGAGCCAGCCATGGTGCCATGAACCTGGCCACTGCCACCTTCCCCTGGTGAACCATCTCTCCCAACAGTATCCAAAACAGTATACCTGTTTTGGAGGGAGATGACCACAGGGGACCCCTGCAATGCCTTCCTACTCTTCCTCTGTCTGTTGGTCACCCATTCACTATCTCCCTCAGTAATTTTTATCTGTGGTGTGACCAACTCACTGAACGTGCTATCCACGACTTTCTCAGCATCGCGGATGCTCCAAAGTGAGTCCATCCGCAGCTCCAGAGCTGTCAAGCGGTCAAACAGTAGCTGCAGCTGGACACACTTCCCGCAGGTGAAGGAATCAGGGACACAGGAAGGATCCCTGAATTCCCACATCCCACAAGAGGAACATGACACGGCCCTGGGATCTCCTGCCATGACTTAACCCTTAAGTTAGCTTAACAACAACTACAATGTCAAGAGAAAAAAAAAGAAAAACTACTTACCACTCCCTTTCAAGAGTTTACTCCTTTAAATTATTGTTAATTTAGAGAATGTTAACTACACTGGAGACCTTGATTCACTAAAAAAAAACACTACTTTCTATAAGACCTGCAGACCTTACCTTTCTTTTTACTTTAGTTGCTGTATAAAAGTAGAAATACTCACCTGAACCTACTCACCAATCAGGTGCCTCCCCTGTGTCGCGTCCCTTTCTGATTCCTGACGTCACTTCGAACTCCGTCGCAGCTCCCTCTGATCCACTCCTCTCAGCTGTTCTCAGCGCTCTGAAATCCCGCCTTTTTATGGGACGTTCCCTCTGCTCCGCTCCTCTCAGCTGTTCTCAGCGCTCTGAAATCCCGCCTTTTTATGGGACGTTCCCTCTGCTCCGCTCCTCTCAGATAGCTCTTCAAAGAGCCGGCACAGACATGGTGGGCTGAATGGCCTCCTTCTGTGCTGCATAATTCTATGAACTAATTCTGTAATTTCTAAGCTGTCTCTTCCACT
The DNA here is from genome assembly GCF_035084215.1 of Heptranchias perlo. NCBI lineage: Eukaryota > Metazoa > Chordata > Chondrichthyes > Hexanchiformes > Hexanchidae > Heptranchias > Heptranchias perlo. Next base: position 20,867,128 of record NC_090346.1, on the reverse strand, counting down.
TGCATTCAGTTTCTGAATCCAGGTCATTGATGTAAATTAGAAACAGAAGTGGTCACTGAGGTATGAGGCACTCTACTCAGTATCTAACCTCATTCTGCTTACTCTGACACAATTTCTCTAACTCATTGTTCCTACTTTTCAACCAGACTTTTTTTTAAAATCTGCTCCCAAGATTTACCCTGAATCCCCACAGCTTTGAGTTTAATAGCCTTTCTCATCAAACTTTGTCAAAAGCTTTTCGGAAGTTGACGTACATCATTTCATAGGGTTTAACACAGGTCACTTGAGTTGTCACTTCCTCAAAGAAGTTGAGGAGGTTGGTGAGGCAGGATTGTTCCATTTTGAATCCATACTGATTTCTGTTAACTAGGTTACTGTTGTACAGATGATCTTCAAGTTTCTTCAATAATCAATTCCATTATTATACATGGAAAGGAAGACTAAAGGGTCAGCAGATGCAGTGTCTGTTTTGAATATGCGCAGCATATTAGCCTGTTGCTAATCAGCTAGTATTCCCCAGAGTCCAATAACTTCCTAATTATGATTTTCAGTGGTTCACAAATCTGTTCCTAGTCTCTTTCAGAACTCTAGCATAAAAATCATGTATCCCCAGAGATTTATTTCTTTTGAGCTCAATTAGTCTATCTAGGACTTCCATCTCTTTTATAACAAAGTCATGGATTTTACTTGGGATACATTTGGAAAGGGCATGTTGCTCATGACTTCCCTTGTTAATACTTGGAAGAAGTAGTCATTCACAATATTCATTATTTTGTACTTATTCTCAGTTTCAAGTCCATTTTATGGTTTCTCACCTCTTCTCTGATTGCCCTCTTGCTGTTGTAGTACTGAACATTTGTCACTGTTTTTGCTTAGCTTCAGCTGCTATGCTTTTTTCAGGCATCTCTGTTCACCTTATTAACAAGTTTCTGCAATTTCCTGTATTCATTCCAGCGACCCCCTTCTCCTTTCTCCCTACAGGATTTACCCCTTTATCTCACTTTTAATTTTTCTTCAAATAATTTTGAAAAACCTTTTAGCAGAAACTGATAGAAGCTAAAGAAAAAATATTTCTCAGTACAGCTGACTGTACAGTACAGATGCATCCTGGGAAATTAGGTACATTGTACATGCTCATGGGCAAACATATCAACTCTAAGCCTAGGCTTTTGGAAGAGATTGAGATCTTCAAGTAAAAAGGAAGGAATGGTTAAACCCATGTTTTGGACATTAGGCACTTCAGCTACTGAGGAAAAAGGTGATGAAAAAAATTTTTAAAAGCATTTTGAGAGATTTGTGCAAACCCAATGGCCAGATTGCACTGTGATGAATTTACATATGCATCTTCCACTATAAATGTGGATACAGGAATTTATAATGCAAAAAGCTGATATAAAAAAGGGTGACAAAAATGTGATGGCTGGAAGCCAAATAGCACAAATAGGATATGCAAATTGACCAAATATAGCTAGATTATAGACAGGTACTTAATGAACCCGTGAGATTACCTTGGTTCCAAAAGGCTGATTCGTTCAACAGCTTTATTGATCATATTCTGCCTTACTGATACAGATGAACACTGCAGTGTGCCATTCATTGCCGGTTCTGAAGGTAAAAGCTAAATAGTGAAACAGCAGAATAACTGAAACATTAGTTTTCAACAAAAGAACTTCTCAATAAAATAATGTAGTCCAAATCATCCAAAATCCAACATTTTTGTTGTACTTTCTTTAAAATTACTTTTGATAATTCTTGTCCTAATGAATGCGAGTTGGTTGGGAATAGGATGCTTTTCCAGGAAACTGAACTGAACACTTTCAGGGCTATTGCAATGTACACCTTCCTATAAATTGCTTCAACCAAGTTTCAGAATAGGAAATCCTATTGCAACAATAATATTTTCATTTCTTATGAAGCTCTGCACTTAGAGCATAAAAATTATCCTAAGGCATATCAGACATTCAAATGCAAATAGACTTTAGCACTCTATGGGAAATCTGTACAGGACATCCCTAATCCAATTATGAAATAGAATTAGTAGGAAATCTGGAACCCACACAACGAGATGGTATCGCTTCCTTCCTCTGAAGGATGGCTGATTTGGTTCAGCCGAACTTCATTCCCAATTGTGATAAACTTCTTCACATTAAATGTAAATTGTAATGTGCACAACCTTGGTAGCTCGTGAGCAGGAAAGGCTTAAAGAATTTCTGCCAGGCTGCCAAGAAACTTTTCTTTAACATGTGCTTCAAAACTTATTACAATTCATTTTTTTCTTGTCATTGCATACCGTTTGCCAACATATGGGTGTTTTTGTTATTGATTTCTGCTTTTCTATGTTCTTCAGTACATCTGCGTTTTCCTTCTGCATTGCTTGAAAGACACTTGAAGCAGATAATTCAGTATCCTTCACCTGGCATATAGTCCTTCTTGCAGCAGAAAGTATCCTCTCTTGATGACATTCTTGCACTAAAAAGATGAATAGGATTTGTTACTAATTACTAACTACACTGAAACTAAATGTTTGAAAATAGATATGCTCAAAGTCAATAAACAAATTTAGTTATAGAGTTATAGCAAAGAAATTTATATTGTCAGAATGCAAGATCTCAAATTCAAAAGTATGGGCTGTCATGGTGGCTTGTAGAGCAACTGCATTTTGATTTACACTAAATAATATGTTAGAAAAGGGGAAGAGGAGGGGAAAGGGAAAGAGGAGTGGGATAGTAGAGTGTGGAATGATCACTAGAGGCCGGTTTTGGGATTTCTATTTAGAGATTAGAAATACTGGAAATATTAAGCTAAGCTGAAGGTAAAATCAAAAGAATTAATTCATCTCCTCTTGGAATGTTATTTAGAACTGCATTAGTAGATATAGTTATAATAAAAGTGGCTTATGTCTTGTTCTGTAAAGACAACTTCCATCATAGAATCATAGCAAGGTTACTGCACGGAAGGAGGCCATTCGGCCCATCGAGTCCATGTCGGCTCGATGCAAGCGCAATTCAGCTAGTCCCACTCCCCCCGCCCTATCCGTGTCGCCCTCCAAATATTTTCCTTTCAAGTACTTATCCAGTTCCCTTTTGAAAGCCGCGATTGAAGCTGCCTCCACCACCCACCGCCCGCCGCACTCCACCCACCCCCCCCCCCCCCAACCGACAGGGCAGTCCGGGTCCTAACCACTCCCTGTGTAAAAAAGTTTTTCCTCATGTCACAAATTGAGAGCAGGAGTAGGCCATTCGGCCCCTCAAGCCTGCTCTGCCATTTAATAAGATCATGGCTGATCTGATTGTGACCTCAACCCTACTTTCCCATCTACCTACTATAACCTTTTGACTCCCTTGTTAATCAAGAATCTATCTGACTCAGCCTTAAAAATATTCAATGACCCTGCCTCCACCTTTCTCTGGGGAAGGGTGTTCCACAGACTCACGACCCTCAGAGAAAAAATTTCTCCTCATCTCCATCTTAAATGGGAGACCCCTTATTTTTAAACTGTGGCCCCTAGTTCTGGTCTCTCCCACAAGAGGAAACATCCCCTCAGCATCTACCCCTTCTAGTCCCCTCAGGATCTTGTATGTTTCAATAAGATCACCTCTCATTCTTCTAAACTCCAGTGTATACAGGCCCAACTTGTCCAACCTTTCCTCATAAGATAACCCCCTCATCCCAGGAATCAGTCGAGTGAACCTTCTCTGAACCGCCTCAAAAGCAATTATGTCCTTTCTTAAATAAGGAGACCAAGACTGCACACAGTATTCTAGATGTGGTCTCACCAATACCCTGTACAACTATAGCAAAACATCTCTACTTTTATATTCCATTCCCTTTGCAATAAACAACAACATTCCATTTGCCTTCCTAATCACTTGCTGTACGTGCATACTAACTTTTTGTGATTCATGTACCAGGACAAACTATGTCAAACCTACTGGAGTTTTTTTGAGGATGTAACTGGTAGGATAGATAAGGGAGAACCAGTGGATGTGGTTTATTTGGATTTTCAGAAGGCGTTTGATAAAGTCCCACATAAGACATTAGTATGCAAAATTAAAGCATATGGGATTGGGGGTAATATACTGACATGGATTGAAAATTGTTTAACAGACAGGAAACAGAGAGTAGGAATAAATGGGTCTTTTTCCAGGTGGCAGGCAGTGGCTAGTGGGGTACCGCAGGGATCAGTGCTTGGGCCCCAGCTATTCACAATATATATCAATGATTTGGATGAGGGAACCAAATGTAATATTTCCAAGTTTGCTGATGACACAAAACTAGGTGGGATTGTGAGTTGTGAGGAGGATGCAAAGAGGATTCAAAGCGATTTGGACAAGTTGAGTGAGTGGGAAAATACATGGCAGATGCAGTATAATGTGGATAAATGTGAAGTTATCCACTTCGGAAGGAAAAACAGAAAGGCAGAGTATTATTTAAATGGTGATAGATTAGGGAATGTTGATGTACAAAGGGACCTGGGTGTTCTTGTACACCAGTCACTGAAAGCAAACATGCAGGTGCAACAAGCAGTTAGGAAGGCAAATGGTATGTTGGCCTTCATTGCGAGAGGATTTGAGTACAGGAGCAAGGATGTCTTACTACAGTTATACAGGGTCTTGGTGAGACCACACCTGGAGTATTGTGTGCAGTTTTGGTCTCCTTACTTATGAAAGGATACACTTGCCATGGAGGGAATGCAGCAAAGGTTCACCAGACTGATTCCTGGGATGGCAGGATCGTCGGATGTGGAGAGATTGGGTCAACTCGGCCTGTATTCACTCGAGCTTAGAAGAATGAGAGGTGATCTCATTGAAACATATAAAATTCTGACAGGTTCAGACAGATTGGATGCAAGGAGGATGTTTCCCCTGGCTGGGGGGTCCAGAACGAGGGTCAGAGTCTCAGGATACAGGGTAGGACATTTAGGACTGAGATGAGGAGAAAATTCTTCACTCAGAGGGTGGTGAACCTGTGGAATTCTCTACCACAGAAGGCTGTGGAAGCCAAGTCACTGAATATAATCATGAAGGAGCTAGATAGATTTCTAGATACAAAAGGCATCAAGGGGTATAGGGAGAGAGTGGGAATATGGTATTGTGATAGAGCATCAGCCATGATCATATTGAATGGCAGAGCAGGCTTGAAGGGCCGAATGGCCTACTCCTGCTCTTATTTTCTATGTTTCTAGGACACCCAGATTCCTCTGTACCTCAGAGTTCTGCAATCTCTCTCTATTTAAATAACATACTGCTTTTTTATTCCTCCTGCCAAAATGGACAAGTTCTCATTTTCCCACATTATACTCCATCTGCCAAATTTTCGCCCACTCACTTAAAACCTACCTATATCCCGTTGCAGACTCCTTATGTCCTCTTCACAACTTACTTTCTTACCTACTTTTGTGTCATCAGCAAATTTAGCAACCATACATTCGGTCCCTTCATCGAAATCATTGATATAGATCGTAAATAGTTGAGGCCCAAGCACTGATCCCTGTGACACTCCATGCATTACATCTTGCCAACCTGAAAAGGACCCATTTATGCCTACTCTCTGTTTCCTGTTAGCTAACCAATCCTTTATCCATGCTAATATGTTACCCCTTACACCATGAGATCTTATTTTGTGTAGTAATCTTTGAAGTGGCACCTTGTCAAAAGCCTCCTGGAAATCCAAGGTATACCACATCCACAGGATCCTCTTTATCCACGTTGCTTGTTACTTCCTCAAAGGACTCTAATAAATTAGTCAAACACGATTTCCCCTTCACAAAGCCGTGTTGACTCTGCCTGATTGCACTGAGATTTTCTAAGTGCCCTGCTATAACCTCCTTAATAATAGATTCCAGCATTTTCCCTGTGACAGATCTTAAGCTAACCGGCTGTCTCCCTCCTTTCTTAACTAACTGTCTCCCTCCTTTCTTGAATAGAGGATTATATTTGCTATTTTCCAATCTGATGGGACCCTTCCAGACTCTAGGGAATTTTGGAAAATTAATACCAATGCATCTACTATCTCTGCAGCCACTTCTTTTAAGACCCTAGGATGAAGTCCGTCAGGACCTGGGGACTTGTCAGCTTTTAGTTCTAATAATTTTTTCAGAACACTTTCCCTGATATAAATATTTTAAGTTCATCCCTCCCTTTCACCTCTTGATTCACAATTATTTCTGGCATGTTATTTGTATCCTCTACAGTGAAGACGAACGCAAAATACCTGTTCAATTCATCCGCCATTTCCTTATTCTCCATTATTAATTCTCCAGACTCACTCTCTAGAGGACCAACGCTCACTTTACTTACTCTTTTCCTTTTTAAATATCTGTAGAAACTCTTACTATCTGTTTTTATATTTCTAGCTAGCTTTCTCTCGTACTCTAATTTCTCCCTCATTATTCTTTTAGTCATTCTTTGCTGTTTTTAAATATTCTGTCCAATCTTCTGACCTGCCACTAACCTTCGCGGAATTGTATGCTTTTTCTTTCAATTTGATACTATCTTTAACTTCCTTAGTTAGCTACGGACGGTACGTCCTTCCCCTAGATTCTCTCTTTCTCACTGGAATGTATCTTTGCTGAGTGTTATGAAATATCTCATTAAAATGTCTGCCACAGCATCTCTACTGACCTATCCCTTAACCTAATTTCTCAGTTCACTTTAGCCAGCTCTGTCTTCATGCCCTCATAATTGCCCTTATTTAAGTTTAAAACACTAGTCTTAGACTTACTCTTCTCTCCCTCAAACTGAATGCAAAATTCAATCATATTGTGATCAATGCTACCTATAGGCTCCTTTACAATGAGGACATTAATTTATTTATTCCTGTCTCATTACACGTTACGAGATCTAGAATAGCCTGCTCTCTGGTTGGCTGTAGAATGTGCTGCTCTAAGAAACTGTCCCGAAAGCACTCTATGAACTCATCTTCCAGGCTACTTTTGCCGATCAGATTCTTCCAATCTATATATAGATTAAAATCACCCATGATTATCGCTGTTCCTTTCTCACAAGCCCCCATTATTTCTTCCTGTATACCCTGTCCTACAGTGTGGTTACTGTTCGGGGGCCGATAAACTACTCCCACAAGTGACTTCTTGCCTTTACTATTTCTTATCTCGACCCAAACTGATTCTACATCTTGGTCTTTAGAACTAAGGTCATTTCTCTCTATTATACTCATGTCATCCTTAATTAACAGAGCTACCCCTCCACCTTTTCCTAGCTTCCTGTCCTTCCGAAATGTCAAGTACCCTTGAATATTCAGGTTTCAGCCTTTGTCATCTTGCAGCCATGTCTCTCTAATGGCTATCAGATCGTACATTTTATTTCTGTTTGAGCTGTCAATTCATCCATTTTGTTACAACTGCTATGCGCATTCAGATACAAAGCCTTTAGTGCTGTCGTTTTACTATTTTTGCAACCTCTAGCCTTATCTGCTGGCACACTCTTAAGTTTGCATGCTCTGTCCCTTCCTGCCACTCTCTGATTATCATTTCCCTTATTGCTACCTTGCTCTCTTGCCTTGTCTTTCTTTAATTTATCACATATTCCCTTACTTGATCCCTCAGCTTTGATTCTTTTGCCAATCACCTTAAATCTATGTCCCCTGGCTCTTAACCCTTCCGCCAATCCAGATCCCACATGATTTTAAATACCTCTATCAAATCTCTTTTTAACCTTCCCAGTTCCAAGGAGAACAACCCCAGCTTCTCCAGTTTATCCACGTAACTGAAGTCCCTCATCCCTGGAATTGTTCCACGAAATCTTTTCTGCACCCTCTCTAAGGCCTTCACATCTTTCCTAAAGTGCGGTGCCGAGAACTGGACACAATACTCCAGTTGTGGTCGAACCAGTGTTTTATAAAGCTTCATCATGACTTCCTTGCTTTTGTACTCTATGCTTCTATTTATGAAGCCCAGGATCCCATATGCTTTTTTAACCGCTTTCTCAACCTGCTCTGCCACTTTCAATGATTTGTGCACATGTTCCCCCAGATCTCTCTGTTCCTGTACCCCTTTTAGAATTGTTCCCTCTAGTTTATATTGCCTCTCCTTGTTCTTCCTACCAAAACGTATTACTTCACATTTTTCATGCATTAAATTTCATCTGCCACATGTCCACCCATTCCACCAGCCAGTCTATATCCTCTTGAAGTTTATCACTATCCTCCTCACTGTTGACTACACTTCCAAGTTTTATGTCATCTGCAAATTTGGAAATTGTGCCCTGTACACCCAAATCTAAGTCATTAATATATATCAAGAAAAGCAGTGGTCCTAGTACCGACCCCTGGGGAACATCACTGTACACCTCCCTCCAATCCGAAAAACAACCGTTCACTCCTACTCTCTGCTTCCTCTGTTACTTAGCCAATTTTGGATCCATTCTGCTACTGCCCCCTTTATTCCATGGACTTCAATCTTGATGACAAGCCTATTATGCGGCACTTTATCAAATGTCTTTTGAAAGTCCATATAACACCACATCAACCGCATTGCTCTCATTGACCCTCCCTGTTACCGCATCAAAAAATTCTATCAAGTTATTTAAACATGATTTGTCTTTAACAAATCCTTGCTGGCTTTCCCTAATCAATCCACACTTGTCCAAGTGACTGCTAATTCTGTCTCGGATTATCGTTTCTAAAAGTTTCCCCACCACCGAGGTTAAACTGACTGGGCTGTCATTGCTGGGTTTATCCTTACACCCTTTCTTGAACAAGGGTGCAACATTTGCAATTTTCCAGTCCTCTGGCACCACCCCCATATCTACGGATGTTTGAAAGATTATGGCCAGTACCGCCGCAATTTCCACCCTTACTTCCCTCAGCAACCTAGGATGCATCCCATCCGGACCGGGTGACTTATCTACTTTAAGTACAGCTGGCCTTTCTAATACCTCCTCTTTATCAATTATTAGCCCATCCAGTATCTCAACTACATTTTCCTTTACTGAGACTCTGGCAGCATCTTCTTCCTTGGTAAAGACAGATGCGAAGAACTCATCTAGTACTTCGGCCATGCCCTCTGCCTCCATGAGTAGATCTAGTTTTTGGTCCCTGATCGGCCCCGCCCCTACTCTTACTAGCCGTTTGCACACCTACAGAAGACTTTTGGATTCCCTTTTGCCACCAGTCTATTCTCATATTCTCTCTTTGCCCCTCTTAATTCCTATTTCACTTCCCCTCTGAACTTTCTATATTCAGCCTGGTTCTCACTTGTGTTATCAACCTGACATCTGTCATATGCCCCTTTTTTCTGCTTCATCCTACTCTCTATCTCTTTTGTCATCCAGGGAGCTCTGGCTTTAATTGCCCTACCTTTCTCCCTCTTGGGAATGTACCTAGACTGTACCTGAACCATTTCCTCCTCAAAGATCGCCCATTGTTCAATTGCAGTTTTGCCTGCCAGTCTTTGATTCCAATTCACCCGGGCCAGATCAGTTCTTATCCCACTGAAGTTGGCCCTCCTCCAATTGAGTATTTTTACTTTAGAGTGGTCCATGTCCTTTTCCACAGCTGTTCTAAACATTATGATATTACAATTGCTGTTCCCTAAATGTTCACCCACTGATACTTGCTCCACTTGGCCCGCCTCATTCCCCAGAAACAAGTCCAGCAATGCCTCCTTCCTCGTTGGGCCGGAAACGTACTAGTCAATAAAGTTCTCCTGAACACCCTCCAATTATTATAGACAGATTTACGCCAATTTACGTTTTTGACATATTTGGACATCTCTGAATTAGTCCTTGGGTGGCAGTATTGTGCCTAGTAAAGAAAGGAAAAAAACTTGCATTTATATCGCATCTTACCACATCCTCGAGACATCCCAAAGCACTTAAATATCTGGTCCTTATAAATATGGTCTTCAGTGTTGTGGTAAGGATTTCTTCATGTTAACTAGGAATTCCAATCATGCAAAGTTTAGGCCATCTTTTTATAATTGGCTGTACATATGATGCACCAAAACTGTTCCCCGAATTGACCCCTCAAACCCCATACTAAAGATGCTTTCTAGCACAAAATTGTTGCTGCATCCTACGTGCCAAGGTCTATTCTTTCCAAGGCTGTAGCATTCCGTGGCATTCAGGTACCTAGCAGGAACCACCCTGATGTTCAGGGTTTAACCTCATTAGTTGGCATTGCTTCTGTTGCTCCTAATGTGTACAAAGTTTCAAATAAACTGATAGCATCACCTGACTAGACACTCATGATAAGACGGTTCACAGAAAACTTGAAGCCGGAGCCAGCCAATATATAAGAACATAAGAAATAGGAGCAGGTGTAGGCCATAAGGCCCCTCAAGGCTGCTCTGCCATTCAATCAGATCATGGCTGATCTTCGACCTCAAATCCACTTTCCCGTCCGATCCCCATATCCCTTGATTCCCCTAGAGTCCAAAAATCTATCTATCTCAGCCTTGAATATACTCAATGACTAGGCATCCATAGCCCTTTAGGATAGAGAATTCCAAAGATTGACAACTCTCTGGGTGAAGAAATTCCTCCTCATCTCAGTCTTAAATGGTCGACCCCTTATCTTGCAACCATGCCCCCTAGTTCTGCACTGTCCAGCCAGGGGAAATAACCTCTCAACATCTACCCCATCAAGCCCTCTCAGAATCTTATGTTTCAATGAGATCACCTCTCATTCTTCTAAACTCCAGAGAGGAGAGGCCCACGGCTTCAGGGTATTGCTTGAGGGAGACAAAATGTAACCACGACACCATTGCATGTATAAAAATAGCCAATAGGTTACTGGGGCTACATATAAACTCTGAGGAATATCACTGATGAATCTTTGGCTGGTGAAGTAAACTGGGCCTCCTCACTTGTACATGTAGTTTGAAAGACTTGGCCAGAAATTAAGAAAAATAATATTCCTTCCACCATCCTCCCACTGCAAACACAAGGGAATAGGTCAGCATGGACCGATGGGTTGGCAGGAATTGATGAGGGATAAAATACAAGAGCACAGTATCGGATGAACTTAAGTTTCCACTGCTTATGCACCTCCAAAGCTCGCCTGTTCCGCAGTTCCCAAGCAGCAAGCAAGCATACATATTTACACTCTTCACAAGTAAGTGTACAATATTCCTCATCGACTGTTTTTCGATTGGTATGGTCAATGGATCAATTACTAAGTCTTCAGATCACCTTTCATGACCATCTGTGATTGGGAAAACCCAGCAACAAGATGTACAAAATTTAAAAGACAAGCAAGCTTGAAGATAATTAAAACCAGACTTCCACTGAGCCACAATTGAACACTAAATAATAAGCTGAACTTTCAAATTTAGTTCGCACTTAGGAGTACTGTGCTCAGTTCCATATTACAAAAAGGACATAGGGACACTGGAGATGGTGCAAAAAAGATTTACAAGGATGATACCAGAACTATCAGGAAACACTTAACAAGCTGGAGAAAAGATATGGCTGAGAGGTGACCTGCTAGAGGTCTTTAAAATTATGAAGGGCTTCGCTAGGTTAGGCAAAGGGAAGATGGTTCCACTTTTGGAGGAATCCAAAACTAGGGACCATAAATATAAAATAGTCACTAATAAATCCAATAAGGTATTCAGGAGAAACTTCTTTACTCAGAGCAGTTAGAATGTGAAACTTGCTACCACATGGAGTGGTTGAGGCGAATAGTATAGATGCTTTTAAGGGGAAGCTAGATAGACACATGAGGGAGAAAGGAATAAAAGGATATGTTGATAGGGCAAGATGAAGTGAAGTGGGAGGAAGCTCGTGTGGAGCATAAACATCGGCAGAGACCTGTTGGGCAGATTAGCCTGTTTCTGTGCTGTAAATATAGAATCATAGAATCATAGAAGTTACAACATGGAAACAGGCCCTTCGGCCCAACATGTCCATGTCGCCCAGTTTATACCACTAAGCTAGTCCCAATTGCCTGCACTTGGCCCATATCCCTCGATACCCATCTTACCCATGTAACTGTCCAAATGCTTTTTAAAAGACAAAATTGTACCCGCCTCTACTACTGCCTCTGGCAGCTCGTTCCAGACACTCACCACCCTTTGAGTGAAAAAATTGCCCCTCTGGACCCTTTTGTATCTCTCCCCTCTCACCTTAAATCTATGCCCCCTCGTTATAGACTCCCCTACCTTTGGGAAAAGATTTTGACTATCGACCTTATCTATGCCCCTCATTATTTTATAGACTTCTATAAGATCACCCCTTAACCTCCTACTCTCCAGGGAAAAAAGTCCCAGTCTGTCTAACCTCTCCCTGTAAGTCAAACCATCAAGTCCCGGTAGCATCCTAGTAAATCTTTTCTGCACTCTTTCTAGTTTAATAATATCCTTTCTATAATAGGGTGACCAGAACTGTACACAGTACTCCAAGTGTGGCCTCACCAATGCCCTGTACAACTTCAACAAGACATCCCAACTCCTGCATTCAATGTTCTGACCAATGAAACCAAGCATGCCGAATGCCTTCTTCACCACCCTATCCACCTGTGACTCCACTTTCAAGGAGCTATGAATCTGTACTCCTAGATCTTTTTGTTCTATAACTCTCCCCAACGCCCTACCATTAACGGAGTAGGTCCTGGCCCGATTCGATCTACCAAAATGCATCACCTCACATTTATCTAAATTAAACTCCATCTGCCATTCATCGGCCCACTGGCCCAATTGATCAAGATCCCGCTGCAATCCCAGATAACCTTCTTCACTGTCCACAATGCCACCAATCTTGGTGTCATCTGCAAACTTACTAACCATGCCTCCTAAATTCTCATCCAAATCATTAATATAAATAACAAATAACAGCGGACCCAGCACCGATCCATGAGGCACACCGCTGGACACATGCATCCAGTTTGAAAAACAACCCTCTACAACCACCCTCTGTCTTCTGTCGTCAAGCCAATTTTGTATCCAATTGGCTACCTCACCTTGGATCCCATGAGATTTAACCTTATGTAACAACCTACCATGCGGTACCTTGTCAACTGCTTTGCTGAAGTCCATGTAGACCACGTCTACTGCACAGCCCTCATCTATCTTCTTGGTTACCCCTTCAAAAAACTCAATCAAATTCGTGAGACATGATTTTCCTCTCACAAAACCATGCTGACTGTTCCTAATTAGTCCCTGCCTCTCCAAATGCCTGTAGATCCTGTCCCTCAGAATACCCTCTAACAACTTACCCACTACAGATGTCAGGCTCCCCACCGGTCTGTAGTTCCCAGGCTTTTCCCTGCCGCCCTTCTTAAACAAAGGCACAACATTTGCTACCCTCCAATCTTCAGGCACCTCACCTGTAGCTGTTGATGATTCAAATATCTCTGCTAGGGGACCCGCAATTTCCTCCCTAACCTCCCATAACGTCCTGGGATACATTTCATCAGGTCCCGGAGATTTATCTACCTTGATGCGCGTTAAGACTTCCAGCACCTCCCTCTCTGTAATATGTACACTCCTCAAGACATCACTATTTATTTCCCCAAGTTCCCTAACATCCATGCCTTTCTCAACCGTAAATACCGATGTGAAATATTCATTCAGGATCTCACCCATTTCTTGTGGTTCCGCACATAGATGACCTTGTTGATCCTTAAGAGGCCCTACTCTCTCCCTAGTTACCCTTTTGCCCTTTATGTATTTGTAGAAGCTCTTTGGATTCACCTTTGCCTGATCTGCCAAAGCAATCTCATATCCCCTTTTTGCCCTCCTGATTTCTCTCTTAACTCTACTCCGGCAATCTCTATACTCTTCAAGGGATCCACTTGATCCCAGCTGCCTATGCATGTCATATGCCTCCTTCTTCTTTTTGACTAGTGCCTCAATCTCCCGAGTCATCCAAGGTTCCCTACTTCTACCAGCCTTGCCCTTCACTTTATAAGGAATGTGCTTACCCTGAACCCTGGTTAACACACTTTTGAAAGCCTCCCACTTACCAGACGTCCCTTTGCCTGCCAACAGACTCTCCCAATCAACTTCTGAAAGTTCCTGTCTAATACCATCAAAATTGGCCTTTCCCCAATTTAGAATTTTAACTTTTGGGCCAGACCTATCCTTCTCCATAGCTATCTTAAAACTAATGGAATTATGATCACTTGTCCCAAAGTGATCCCTCACCAACACTTCTGTCACCTGCCCTTCCTTATTTCCCAAGAGGAGGTCAAGTTTTGCCCCCTCTCTAGTCGGGCCATCCACATACTGAATGAGAAATTCCTCCTGAATACACTCAACAAATTTCTCTCCATCCAAGCCCCTAATGCTATGGCTGTCCCAGTCAATGTTGGGAAAGTTAAAGTCCCCTACTATTACCATCCTATTTTTCTTGCAGCTGTCTGTAATCTCCTTACATATTTGCTCCTCAATTTCCCGTTGACTATTTGGGGGTCTGTAGTACAATCCTATCAAAGTGATCTCTCCCTTCTTATTTTTCAGTTCTACCCATATAGACTCAGTGGGCAAACCCTTGGATATATCCCCTCTCACTACTGCCGTGATGTTCTCCCTAATCAAGAACGCAACTCCCCCTCCTCTCTTACCTCCTGCTCTATCTTTCCTATAGCATCTGTACCCTGGAACATTGAGCTGCCAGTCCTGCCCCTCCCTTAGCCATGTTTCAGTAATAGCTATAACATCCCAGTCCCATGTACCCATCCATGCCCTGAGTTCATCTGCCTTGCCCATCAGACTTCTTGCATTGAAATAAATGCAGTTTAATCTAGACTTCCCTTGGTCTTTGCCCTGCTTTCTCAGACCATCTGTCCGGTCATGTTCTGTACACTCTCCCTTACTGCCTTTTGTTTGTCACCATTTTATTTCCCACTGTCTTCCTGCATCGGTTCCCATCCCCCTGCCACATTAGTTTAAACCCTCCCCAACAGCACTGGCAAACACTCCCCCTAGGACATTGGTTCCAGTCCTGCCCAGATGTAGACCGTCCAATTTGTACTGGTCCCACCTCCCATAAGAAATAGGAGCAGGAGTAGGACATATGGCCCCTCGAGCCTGCTCCACCAATCAATAAGATCAAGGCTGATCTTCTACCTCAACTCCACTTTCCTGCCATATCCCTTGATTCCCTTATGTTACTATGCAACACCAATGCTGAATTGGTGGAAAATGACTCAAAGTATCACATTTTTCTAGGAAAAATAGATGGCGAAACAACAAACCCAGAGAACTCTATGCAAACGACTTGTATTTTAGTGCATTTTAAATCTAAAATACAGTGACATATCTCCAGATGGCTGCTTGGGTGGTCAAATATTTGTCCGAAAAATATCCTGGATTCTTCAATTTACACTGTTATACATTCTCACAAGTTGGCAGAATACCAGTTCAAAAGACAAAACATAAAGCTTCACTCTCCCCACGTCAGAATGAACCCTTACTTGAAATCAAGTCTGTTCCTTCTTGGTTACAAAAGGAGGAGGAGGCTCTGTCAAAAGATTTACTTTTCACCATGATGGGTTTCACAGGAATGTTGGACTCTACATCTTTTCTTGTCGCTGTTAGAACTCGCTCTTTTCGCTTGCCTGCAAAAAGACGCAATGATGAATAATCTATTCTTAGCTCAAAGCTACCGTACCTTGTTAACATACATTTGAACATTCCAACTGTACAGTTTGACTAATTCCACTCCGCTCTGATTCTTCTCCCTTCACTTTTTCCCTTTCTGAAGGAAGCAAGCATGTTAAAGTACAATATCATAGAATCATACAGTACAGGAGGCCATTCTGCCCATTGTACTTGTGCCAGCTCATTTAAAGAGCTATCCAATTAGTCCCAATCCACTGGTCATTCCCCATAGCACTGCCCTGTAAATTTTTATTATATCACATCATTTATATGATATATTTATATTATAAGCAGCAGTCTTCTGTCAACACCACCCAAATAGCCATCCCTTATGTGTCAACAGGACAGAAAGTACTGATTGGTGTTCAAGGTCCTCAGACCAAGGTTTTAACCTAAAACGTTTCCGGTCAACATGACTCAATGCCTCATAATGTGGTGAAGTTATCCACTGAGCAGTAAGAAATTAGATTATATTTTAAACTGACAACTTTAAGTGAAACTACTCGAATAAAAGAAAATTAGAACTTGGGAACCAACAATGTCAATTTAATGCATCGTAATGGAGAAAAGTTTTTGAAGTGATAAAGTTTAAGAATGCAAAAAAAAAATTTCATAGCATCATAGTAGGTACAGCACAGGAGGCGGTCATTTGGGCCATTGTGCCTATACCAACTCTTTGAAACAGCTATTCCCCCGCTCTTTCCCCATAGCCCTGTAAATTATTTCCATTCAAATATTTATCCAAATCCCTTTTGAAAGTTACAATTGAATCTGCTCCCTTCACTCTTTCAGGCAGTACACTCGCTGCATTAAAAAAAAGTCTCCTCATGTCGCCTCTGGCTCTTTTGCCGATCACCTTAAACCTATACCTTCTGGTTGCCGAGCCTTCTGCCACTGGAAACAGTTTCCCTCTATTTACTCTGTCAAACCTCTATCAAATCTCACCTTAACCTTCTCTATTCTAAGGAGAACAACCCAGCTTCTCCACTCTCTCCACGTAACTAAAGTCCCTCATCCCTGGCACCATTCTAGTAAATCTCTTCCGCACCTCTCCGAGGCCTTGACATCCTTCCTAAAGTGTGGTGTCCAGAATTGAACACAATACTCCAGCTGAGGCCTAACCAGTGTTTTATAAAGGTTTAGGATAACTTCCTTGCTTTTGTACTCTATGCCTCTATTAACAAAGCCCCGTTTCCCATTTGCTTTTTTTAAAAAAAACACAGCCTTCTCAAATAGTCCTGCCACCTTCAAAGATTTGTGTATGTGCACCTTCAGTTCTCTCTGTTCCTGCACCCTCTTTAATATTGTATCATTTAGTTTATATTGCCGCTCCTCATCCTTCCTACCAAAATGCATCACTTCACACTTCTCTGCGTTAAATTCCATCTGCCATGTGCCTACCCATTTCACCAGTCTGTCTATGTCCTCCTGAAGTCTGTTACTATCCTCCACATTGTTTACTATATTTCCAAGTTTCGTGTCATCTGCAAACTTTGAAATTATACCCTCTATACCCAAGTCCAGGTCATTAATACATATCAAAAACAGTGATCCTAATACTGACCCCTGGGGAACACCACTGTATACTATCCTCCAGTCTGAAAAACAACCGTTCACCACTACTCTCTGCTTTCTGTCCGCTAGCCAATTTTGTATCCACGCTGGCACTGTCCCTTTAATCCCATGGGCTTTCATTTTGCTAACAAGTCTATTACGTGGCACTTTATCAAATGCCTTTTGAAAGTCCATATACGCATCAACCGCACTACCCTCATCAACCCTCTCCATTACTTCATCAAAGATTTCAATCAAGTTAGTCAAATACAATTTTCCTTCAACAAATCCGTGCTGACTTTCATTTATCAGCCCATATTTTTCCAAGTGCAAATTAATTTTGTCCTGGATTATTGTCTCAAGGTTTCCTCACCGCTGGCATTAGGCTGACTGGCCTGTCATTGCCGGGTTTATCCCTCTCCCCTTTGTTGAACAGGAGTGTAACATTTGCAGTCCTCCGGCACCATCCCCATATCCAAGGAGAATTGGAAGATTGTGGCCAGAGCCTCCGCAACTTCCACGCTTACTTCCCTCAGTAACTTAGGATGCATCCCATCTGGACTGGGTGACTTTTCTACTTTGAGTACTGCCAATCTTTTAAGTGCCTCCTGTTTATCTATTTTTATTCTATCCACTATCACTACTACCTCCTCCTTTTCTATCTCAGTTTTCAGCAAGTGCTTTTCATCCACTCCTACTAGTTCAATTATACATTTCAAGATAATTTCATAATGTTAAATTTAACCAACTTTATGTTGTCAAGAGTTATTGATCAACAAGTAGTTAGAATGGAGGAAACAGTGTAGGAGTTAAGGGCAGTTTCTCAGAGTGGTTGGAAGTGGGTAGTAGTGTCCCACATGATTATGTTCTGGGACTGCTTCTGTTCATTGTGTACACCAATGATTTAGATGAAGAGCTAGAGAAAGTGCTGTCCAAATTTGTAGATGATAAAATAAGAGGCATAGTAAATAATTCTGAGGACCAAAGGAAACTGATCGTTGGTGGAATAGGCAAAAACGTGGCAGATGGAATTCAATATTAAATGTGAGGTTGTACATTTTAGTAGAAGAGATAAAAGTGATAATTACACTTTGATTGGTAGAAGAAAAAAGACTCCATTTATGTAGTGCCTTTCATGACCCCAGCACTTTACAACCAATTAAGTACTTTTAAAGTGTCGTCACTGTTGTAATGTAGGAAACGCAGCAGCCAATTTCCGCACAGCAATGTCCCACAAGCAGCAATGAGATAATGACCAGGTAATCTTTTTTTTAAAAAAGTGATATTGGTTAAGGGATAAATATTGACCAAGACACCGGGGATCCCCTGCTCTTCTTCGAAATAGTGTCATGGGATCTTTTACGTCCATCGGGGAGGGCAGACCGGGCATCGGATTAACATCTCATCTGAAATACGGGAAGAGGTATAGAATATAAAAGTCGAGATGTAATGGTGAATCTATATTAAACCTTAGTAAGACCACAGTCAGCTCTACACTCTAGGAATATTGTTGAGGCAATGAAATGGTACAGCATAGATTCACTAGAATGCCGTTTGGTATGTGCAAATACAAAAATGAAGACAAACTAAAATAAGTGGGGCTGTTTTCATCGTAACAGAGGAGATTATGGGGTGATTTAAAGAGTTATTTAAAATTATGAAGGGATGAAGCCGATAAGACTCTTTCCAGTGAGTGAGGGACCTACAATGAGAGAACATAGAAATAAGATTAAATGTGAAAGATTTAGGACAAAGAGCATGAGAATTTTTTTTTACGCAGGTGGTTGAGAGACTGTGGAATGCAATACTGATGTTATTGATTGAAGCTGAGACCATTTCAATATTTAAGAATAGGTTAGATAGGTTATTGAAGGAAAGATAATTAAAGAAATATAGGAACAGAACGGGCACATGGGGTTAAGACTATTGCTCATGTGGAGGATAAACATCAACATGGACTGGTTGGGCTGAACAACCTGTTCTCGTGTTGTGATTTCGATGCAAAATAGACAGTTACAATATAATACTTCTAAAATGTCTAATTTAAAGAAGAAATTTGAATGTAGATATATTCAGAGGACCTTAAAAAGCACAAATAATTATTTTTTAAGCTTTGTTCCTTCAGTTGCATTCTTCTTGTTACTGCACTTCCTTAAACCAAGAGGTCAGCAGAGTCTGGACTATATAGGGGTCCTCACTCTACTTTCTCACTAAAGGCATATTACTGCAAGACATGTCTGATGAAGGACTTCCTCTGTCCCTTCTCCACAAAATCCTCTCCCTACAAGACAAAACACTCTTACCACTCTGTAGCAACCAAAACTCACCCATTGAGGAGGAACTGAATTTGAAATTCAAAACAGACCATTCCAAAGTAGTGCTCTACTACTACAGACAATGGACCTTAACTTAAACAAATGAGAATCACTAAATTCCTATTGGTTTATTGATTTAGTGCAAAAAAATACATTACAAAAAACATCAATAGTTACTTCAGCAACTTAAAAAAAAAAGCTAACTAAAATAATCCAATTCTTGCACATTGCTGCTAGTCTTTCTGGTGCGGATTCTTTAAGTCTTCTCTGTACATCATGATGTTTTATATAACAAATTCAAAGTTCTAACTCTTTCAGAAGTTGGAATAATCAGAATGTATCTATTTTTCTGCATCAATCATATAGCCCATATATGGATACTGCATGTTATTTTATTGAGTCATTAGGGTGAGTTTTAAATTTGTCTGGCATGATAGAATCCCTGCAACATGTTCTTTAGATGGCTTGAGTTCATCATTTTCTGAAATAGCCTGGGCTACCCAGAGTCACAGTTTAGAACACAATGATGATTAGGGATTTTATATATATAAATTGAATGTTATGGTTATTCTGCAAGACATGAGTGACAAATTGCAAATAAATTGGCGACCCTTCCTCATGAGTGAAATAAGCATGGTTACTCAACTTTATTTACCAGACGATACATACATGTGCACAACTCATATGGGATGGCTGAAATAAAAAAAACTTTCATGTTATGAAGAGTTCCAATATGTCAAGAATGTTGTTGTTATGGCATCTAGGCATGCTGCAGAATGCTTAAGCAGATAATAATCATCAGAATCATCAGTAGTTGTTTGAAAAAGAAAAAGAAAGAATGTCTCAGTATATTATCCAACACATTGGCGGATGTTTTTGATTCTATTTTTGTTTAGTTGATATTTATGTGGGTTTAAAATCACAACAAATGGAGGAAATTTAAAAGAAAAACAAAGCAATCATCCTCAGTAAAGAGAAACAAGTTGACGTTGAGTGTATATCTTTCATCAGAACTGCAAACATCAAGATAAGCAAGCATTTTAGTAAGACTGGAAAAAAATAACACGTAGCAATGGAACTTATAGGTTGCAGGACCTGCGAACTGCTTAATAGAAAACTGTTAGATGATGTAAAAGATCAACGGAGGCATTGGAAAGACATTAAAAGAACATGCAAATAGTTAAGAGGGTGAAAAGACATGGGGATGCCCCACAATCAAAAATGGGAGAAATTGGAAGAGGGAAAAAAAAGCAAATGGAGAAGGTTTGAAATGAAAACAAAAACGCCGGAAACACACAGATCTACCAGTTCCAAGGAGAGGGGAAAAACAGGCCAACAGCATGGGCGCAGATCCTCTGGTTTTGTATTTATGGTTCAGTTTCGTTTGTACTGCCTATATTCCAGAATACTAGCTCACAGTGACAGAGGGGAGCTGCCATGATTACAGATAGCCCTTGTTGATGATTAGAATCATAGAAAATTTACAGCACAGAAGGAGGCCATTCGGCCCATCGTGTCCACGCCGGCTGATAAACGAGCCGCCCAGCCTAATCCCACTTTCCCGCATTTGGTCCATAGCCCTGCAGGTCACGGCTCTTCAGGCGCACATCCAGGTATTTTTTTTAAAAAATGAGTTGAGGGTTTCTGCCTCTACCACCCTCTCAGGCAGCGAGTTCCAGACCCCCATCAGCCTCTGGGTGAAAAAACTTTTCTTCATTTCCACTCTAATCCTTCTACTAATCACCTTAAATCTATGCCCCCTGGTTATTGGCCACTCCGTTAAGAAAAATAGATCCTTCCTATCCAGGCCCCTCATAATTTTGTACACCTCAATCAAATCACCCCTCAGCTTCCTCTGTTCCAAGGAAAACAACCCCAGCCCATCCAATCTGTCAATGCGGGGAGGGGTGAGTGGGACGGGAAGATAATTGGCAAGATTATACCCCAGTGGACACGCTGGGCGGGAAAGTCGGTGAGAGAGTAGGATTGAGCAGTTGGGATTGCTGCTTGTAAAGAGAGCCCTTCGGAGGATGCCAAGAGAGGCACAGAGGGAAGCTGCAGGCTTATCTAAGAGGGAGTCAAGCCTGGGACTGCAGCAGGAGAGCAGGAAGGTCAAGGAGTGCTGAAGGGAAGCAAAGGAGGAGGTCATTCAGCCCATCGTGTCTGTGGCAGCTCTTTGAAAGAGCTATTCAATTAGTCCCACTCCCCTGCTCTTTCCCCATAACCCTGCAAATTTTTCATTTTCAAGTAAAACTAACAGCAAAAAGTAAAGACTGAGGGGTGACCTAATAGATGTCTTTAAAATTATGAAAGGGTTTGAAAGCATAGATGTAGAAAAGGTGTTTCCACTTGTGGTGGGGGTGTGGGGCGGGAAGGAGGAGTCCAAAAACTAGGGGTCATGAATATAAGATAAATCACTAATAAATCCAATAGGGAATTCAGGAGAAAGTTCTTTACCCAGAGAGTGGTTAGAATGTGGAACTTGCTACCATATGAAGTTGTTGAGGCGAATAGCATAGATGCATTTAAGGGGAAGCTAGATAAGTACATGAGGGAGAAAGGATAGAAGGATATACTGATAGGGTTATATGAAGTATGCTGGGAGGAGGCTCGTGCGGAGCATAAACACCGGCACAAACTAGTTGGGCTGAATGGTCTGTTTTTGTGCTATAAATTCTATGTAAAAAGTATATATCCAATTCCCTTTTGAAATTTACTACTCAATCTGCTTCCACCACCCTTTCAGGTCGTGCATTCCAGATTGTAACAACTCACTACATAAAAAAAATTCTCCTAATTTCCTCCTTGATTCTTTTGCCAAATATCTTAAATCTGTTTCCTTTCATTATCAACCCTTTTTGCCAGTGGAAACAGTTTCTCCCTATCTACTCTATCAAAACCCTTTGTAATTTTGAACACCTCTATTAAATCTCCCCTTAACCTTCTCTGCTCTAAAGAGAACAATCCCAGCTTCTCTAGTCTATCCACATAATTGAAGTCCCTCATCCCTGGTACCATTCTAGTAAATCTCCTCTGCACCTTCTCCAAGGCATTCACATGTTTCCTATGGTGTGGTGCTCAGAATTGAAAACAATACTCCAGCTGAGGTCTAACCAGTGATTTATAAAGGTTTAGCATAACTGCCTTACTTTTGTACTCTCATGCCTTTATTTATAAAGCCCAAGATTCCGTATGTATTTTTACCAGCTTTCTCAACTTGGCCTGCCAACTTGTGTATGTGAATCCCCAGGTGTCTCTGTTCCTGCGCCCCCTTTAAAATTGTACCATTTTGTTTATATTGCCTCTCCTCATTCTTCCTTCACACTTCTCTGCAATAAATTTCGTCTACCATGTGTCTGCCCATTTCACCAGTCTGTCTATGTCCTCCTGGTCTGCTACTATCCTTCTCACTGTTTACTACAGTTACAAGTTTTGTGTCATCTGCAACCTTTGAAATGTTGCCTCCTATAGCCAAGTTCAGGTTATTAATATATATCAAAAAGAGTAGTGGTCCTAATACTGTATACTTCCCTTCAGTCTGATAAATGAGTGAGAGGTTCAACAGAGTGAGAAGTGAATTGCTTGGGAGTTGAGAACAAGGTAATTTAGTATCAGAGGGAGTCCCATTCATCTGTACTCTTTCAGCTGCTTATACCCTTGCAGTTTTCTGTACTCAGTGTGTTTTTGCCTCTTTTTTCCATACAAAGGACACTTGAACACTTCAAAATATCATGGCCACCTCCAGAGTGGTGCCTAGAGGAGAACGTCTCCGGTATGAAATGTGTAACATGTACACATTTAAGGTACATTTGGGAAGAGAGGGAGTTGATATTAGACACTGCAGTTCGTTTACGTGCTCGAAATGTGTAGAAATTGAGTCTTTAAGCAGGAGATCCGTAACTTAAAACAACAAGTAGAATACCTGAAATATCTGGTGGATTTTGACGACTTCCTTAATCAGACAACTGGTAAGTCCATTTCTCCACTTAACTCCACTTCTTTCTGTACTTTGGATTGTACTCATGCCTCAGAGACCAGCTTTTGCACAGGAAGAGACAGATTCTGATATGCAAGCCAGCAACCCATTGCAGCCACACTCGTCAGGACAGCCCATGTTACCACCAAGAAAACTAAGCAAGGCAAAGCAGAACAGAAAGGCACATTCACAGAAAGAGAGACAGGTGAGACAGAGGGCTCAAGTCATCAGAGACTCTAATGTGAGGCACACTGACACCACGCTGTGCAGAGGCAAGGCTTTGTCCTGTGCAGTTTTGTGTTTTCCGGGAGCTAAAGTTACACGACAGAGCAGATGACCTGATGAAAAGTAAGAAAGATGGAACGATAGTGGCTTTGCATGCGAGAACAAATGATGTGATAGATAAAAAGTCCTTTCTCTTGCAAGACAACTACAAGATGTTGGTTCATACACTAAAGGACAAGGAAGCAAAATCATCTCTGGCCTTCTTCCAGTGCTACTGGGTTCTGCAGAAAGGAACAGCAGAATCATCGGACTCAACCTGCGGATTGAAGAACTATGCAAGAGGGAGAGACTTACTTTTATAGACAACTGGGGAATTTTTCAAAGGATAAGCTTTTTAGGAGGGATGGGCTCCATCTTAATTTTCTGGGTGCACAGATGTTGGCCGAGAATTTTAAGGTAGCCTTTGGGAAGCATTTAAACTAGTTGAGCCAAGGGTTAGAATGGGTAATCCAGCCAGTAGTTTTACTGGGGTAAACAGCACGAATAGACTACCCAAATATTCTAACGGTAAGGAACAGAAAAGGAATGGTACCCAGAGTCAGCTAACTGATAGATCATTGAAATGCTTCGATGCTAATGCAATAAGTCTTAGAAATAAACTGCTGGAACTACAATCTTACGCAGCATTAGAAAACTCAGATGTTATAGGTGTTACTGAGACATGGCTAGATTTAAATGATGGTGCCGAACGCCATATTCTGTTTTAGGAAAGACAGAATCGGTCGGAATGCAGGAGGTGTAGCCTTATTTGTAAGAGACAATCTGCCTGTTGGGGCAACAGATGTTAGCACATCAGCAGCAGCTAAGCTGTTTGGATTCAATTAGTCCAAGCAAATGGTCCTAAGTTTATGATTGGCACCTGTTATAGACCTCCAGGATAGACAACCCTAGCTGATGAGGAACTGTGTTCACAAATTGCCATGGCTTCTGGCCTGGGCCTTTTTTGATGGATCAATAAGGGTGACACTGGGTTGCTCCAGGAATCATATAAACTCCCTACCCATATTCACGGCCACCACCTCGACCTGGCCACCTCACGTGGCCTCTCTACTCCCATCGTGTCACTCACGTACTCCTTCCTGTTCTTCAGCCTCTGCTGGCCACAACAATAGGTAGAAATTCCCAAAGTCCAAATGAACAGAAAGCAAAAGCAGTCTTCCAAGAAACCAGCAGTGCAGTGCACCCACATTTTCAGGAAAAAACAAATCATCTTCTTCCTCCCTCTCCCCTCCTGGTCCTTCTCTAGTCTTTCCTGGGTCCTTCTTGGATTTTTCCTGCCCTCGAGACTTGAGGCCTGGTTTGGCTTTCCTTTCCTTCTTTTCCTTTTTTCTGCTTCTTCAGAGCTCAGCTACAACTTCTCTCTACTGGAGAGTAGCTGAGACTTTTGTGGACACCATCAATGATTATTTCCTTACACAACATGTTGGTGAGGCAACTAGGGATAAACAAATTCTAGATCTGGTTTTTAGCAGTGACCCTAGTACTATATTAAAACTCCATGTGGGGGAACACCTGGCCAGCTCTGATCATAATATAATTAGGTTTAATCTTATTGGCCAATCTAATGCTAGTCCCAAATTTTAAGGCGGCTAACTTTACAAAAAAATCTGGCAAAAGTTGACTGGGCAGCTCTACTAGATAGGCAGTCAAGTACTGAGGACAAATAGGTTCTATTTAAAACCACTCAAACATAATGAAGCCACCTATGTCCCAATGGTTAAAAGGGCACATGGTGAAACAAAACCATTACAGTTGACGAGGAATGTACGGAGGCAAATTTGATTGAAACAGAAGGCATTCTGCATACTAAAGGCATTTAACTCACAGGAGAACAGGGAAAAGTATCGCATGCAATTAAGGGAGACAAAGACAGCCATAAGATTAGCCAAGAGATCTCTGGAAAAGATGGTGCATAATTGTGGCAGTAATAGCAAAAGCTTTTTCAGCTATGTCTGAAGTCAGAAGACCATTAAGGTCCACGAAAGGATACTGTAAGGCAGATTCAAACTGATTCTCAGGTAATGGCAGTGTTGCTAAATATCTATTTTGCATCAGTCTATACTCCTGTAGAGGATGCTTATGTTCCAGATGAGGGGTGCACAGTATTGAATAGCATTATTATTAAAATAGATAGTAATGTCATCTTGCATAGATTAGGAAAGCTCAAAATTGATAGGGCTCCAGGTCTGGATAATATCCATCCAAAGGTGATTAGAAAGATGGGACAGGTGCTCTGTGAGCCCCTTGCCCGTATCTTCAATTATTCAACAGAGTCCAATGCCTTAGACTGGAACCTAGCTCACGTAGTTCCTATTTTCAAAAAAAGGGAACAAATCAGAGCCAGGGAACTGCAGGCCTGTCAGCCTGACATCCATTATTGGGAAGATGCTAAAAGGGATCATAAGAAATGCCCTTTATGATCACTGGGAAAGGGAAGGGGCCATTCGAAATTCACAACACTGCTTCCGAGAAAATAGATTGTGCCGTATAAATTTGATAGAGTTTTTGAGGAAGTCACCAGGGTAGTGGATGAGGGAAATCCAGTAGACAATGTCTACCTGGACTTTCAGAAAGCCTTTGATAAAGTACCTCACACTAGGTTATTTCACAAGATAGAATCTTGTGGTATCAGTAGAAATTTGAAACGCTGGATTAGGAATTGGCTCCAATCCCACAGCCAGAAAGTTGTAGTTAATTGATGTGGTTCAGCTTGGGGACGTTACTATCCCCCAGGGATAGGTTTTAGGCCCACTACTCTTCACTGTCTTTATTAATGACCTAGACTGGGAGTATGGTCAGTAAGCTTGCAGATGACACCAAAATCTGTGCAAGGGTTAAGACAGTAGAGGAGTGCAATCAAATCCAAAAAGATTTAGATGTGCTAGGGAGTGGGCCACACAAAGGCAAATTGTGTTTAATTGAGGTAAGTGTAGTGTCATGCATGTTGTTAGGGCCAACACAGAATACACATATCATTTGCAGGGAACAATGCTGAAGGAGGTTGAAAGAGAAAAAGATTTTGGTGTTATTGTGCACAGATCACTGAAGGTTCATGACCAATGTAGAGAAAGGATATTGGGTTATATTATTAGAACCACACAGTATAAATCAAAGGACACCATTTTGACACTATATAGGTCGCTGGTCAGACCACACCTGGAATACTGTGCCCAGTTTTGGTCCCCCAAGGTGGGTGATATAATGGCCTTGGAAAAGATCCAGAGAGCTAAAAGCTTAAAGAACCTCAGCTGCTCAGATAGGCTCAAAGATCTTGGTCTATTTACTTTAGAGCAGACTTAGAGGTGACCTGATAGAGGTCTATAAATTAATTAAAGGGCTGAATAGCGCCCCTATTGATAGATTATTTCAGTTTAACAGATTTGGGAGGACCAGGGGACACGAGTTTAAACTATGGAAGAGTAGGAATAGACTGGATGTTAGGCGGTTCTTCTTTTCCCAGAGAATTGTGAGCCTCTGGAATACATTGCCGGCTAGGGTGGCGGGTGCTGACTCTCTGTATGCCTTCAAGAGGGAGCTGGACCAGTTCCTGACTGGGGTGCATCATA
Organism: Heptranchias perlo; assembly: GCF_035084215.1. NCBI lineage: Eukaryota > Metazoa > Chordata > Chondrichthyes > Hexanchiformes > Hexanchidae > Heptranchias > Heptranchias perlo. The sequence continues at coordinate 20,839,870 of NC_090346.1, read as the reverse complement.
TAGAAGGTAAGTGTCCTTATAGATAACACTTGGTCCATGTGATCACATGGACTAGTTTCGATCATCTGAGGGGATTGAAGAGGAATTTTCCAGAGTATTATTTCCCTTATTGGCCCTGGGATTCTTTTTTTTTTGCCTCTCCCAGGAGATTAAATGGCTGCGAGGGTGGGTGTGAAGTTGGGGGGGGGTGGGGGGTGGGGGGTGAGGTGGGGAACGATGGAAAGAAGTGTTTAGCCATGCTGGTCCAGCCATCATGATGTGGGGCAGGCTTGATGGACCAGCTGGTCTTTTCCTGCCCGTCAATTTTGTATGTTTGTATAACAAACGTTCACTACTACCCTCTACTTTCTGTCTCTTAGCCAATTTCGTATCCACGCTGCCACAGCCCCTTTAATCCCATGGGCTCCAATTTTGTCAACAAGTCTATTAAATGGTGCTTTATCAAACACGTTTTGAAAGTCCATATACATATCAACTGCACTACCATCATCATTATTTCATCGAAGAACTCAATCATGTTTGTCAGACACAATTTGCCTTGAACAAATCCATGTTGGCTGTCATTTATTAACCCATGCTAATGCAAAGTACTCATTCAGCACCTCAGTCATGCCCTCTGCCTCCACAAGATGATTTCCTTTTTTGTCCCTAATTGGTCCCACCCTTCCTTTAATTATCCTTTTACTTTTTATGTTTATAAAAGACTTTAGTGTTCCCTTTTATGTTATCCGCTAATCTTTTCTCATACACTCTCCTAGCCCCTCTTATTTCCTTTTTTAGTTCTCCTCTGCACTTTCTGTATTCTGCTTGATTTCTACTATATTATGAACCTAACATTTATCATCAGCTTCCTTTTTCTGTTTCATTTTAATCTCAATTTTTTAAAATCATCCATGGAGCTCTAGCTTTAAATGGACTTCCTTTCCCCCTCATGGGAATATGTTTACTCTGCACCCTAATTATCTCCTCCTTGAAGGCCACCCATTACTCATTTACTGTTTTACCTGCCAATCTTTGTTTCTAATCCACCTGGGCCAGATCCCTTTTCAACTCACTGAAATTAGTCCTTTTCCAGTTGAGTATCTTCACCCTTGATTGTATCTTGTCCTTTTCCATAACTACTTTATACCTAATCATATTGTGATCACTCCTTCCAAATGCTCTCCCACTGAAACATGCTCCACTTCATTACCCAGAACTAGATTTGGCACTGCTTCCTTCCTCGTTGGGCTAGAAACATAATGATCAAGAAAATTCTCTTGTACACATTTCAAGAATTCCTCCACGTCTTTGTCCTATAAACGCTTCAATTTAGGATAATTGAAGTACCCCATTATCACTACTCTATTGTTTTTAGATCTTTCTGAAATTTGCTTGCAGATTTGCTCCTCCATCACCTACCCAATATTTGGTGGTCTATAGTATACACCCAGCAGCATAACAGCTCCTCTTCTGCGCCTTAACTCTCTAACCAAATAGCTTCTGTCTTTGAACCCTCATGCACATCATCTCATTCCAGAGCTATAACAGAATCTTTGATCAATATTGCCACCCTCCTTTTCTCCTTCCCTATTTCTCCAGAAAACATCGTAGCCAGGAATGTTTCATTCTGATTCCTGTCCTTGTTTGAGCCAGGTCTCCGTTATTGCCACTATATTGTAACCCCATGTGGCAACTTGTGCTGAAGCTCACCAACTTTATTTGTCCCCCTCCGTGCATTTACGCACATGCACTCCAAACCCGCCTTAGTCTACATTTAATTTCTTCCCTGTTTGAACCCCTCCTCTTTCTGGACTACTACTTATTCGAATGCTGTTTGTCTATCCCAGTCCTCTATGCACCTTGTTTCTCCTCTCTGATGCTTCATCCTTGTTCCCATTCCCCTGCCAAATTAGTTTGAACCCTCCCCATATGGGGGATAAATATCACATATCAAAAATTCCATTTGGTCTATTGGTCCATTTGGTCTATTTGGAAATTACATTTCAATTGCCACAGCAGAGGAAAAAGTAGCAATAAAAGCCCTGTAGGGTACAACAGTCATGAACCATCTCATCAGACCCTACTCTGTGTTTTGTCTGCTGTCTGGCAGACAAGGATGATATTCAGGGTTGTGCAATTCCCCCAGATTGCAGCAAAGAAATGCAAGTCTCAATTGTGGTGCAACCTTGCTGTCTTTCTCATCTCTCCTCCTCTTCCTCTCTCTCGCACATAAACCTCCAGGATAAACACTTTTGGGATATCTACCAGCTGGAGATGTTTGCATAGACTGGGCCTGGAGATTTACATTGCATCGTCTGCACCCTCCTCCTGTATGCCTACTCCTGATTTTTCCTCTCCCCCCTCCAATTCAGAAGGGCCAAGACCATGAAGAACGGAAAGTTGCTGATTTCTCTTAAAAAGTTTCCACATCCTACTAAATATTCTGATTTACACTCCACCCCCACCTCCTGCACCCAGTGAATGTCCCATAACGCTCTGTATCTGTGTATACAATGTGACACACTTATATATTACTCATGTAAACGCTGGGTATTAAAAAGTGAGAACATTGTACTGCAGTTCCTAAGATCATAGAGGTTCACAGCACAGGAAGCCGCAATTGGCCCACCTGCTCTTTGCTAGTTCCAGCTTCATGCTAGGGCAATCCAAAACTAATCCCACTACCCTCCCCTCTTCCTACAGCCCTGTAATATATTAGTGTATTACCACAGGCAGTTAAACAACATGACTGCTTGAAGTGTAAAAAAAATCCCAAATAAAGGTCATATGAAATTATTTTTGGTTCTATACTACAATGTGCTCATTGCTTTAAAAGGAAAAAAACGGCAAAAAGAGTTGATCTAATGAACAAATATTAAAGTACCATTCCAATAAAGCTGTGGAAGCAAACTTTAAACAAATAAACAAGTATGTTGCTTTACAAGAATTCTATAAAATTCTGTTAATGCTGAAATTTCTCAAATCTTAAAAACTTACTTTTTGTACTCGGCCCAAAATCAAGTACTATCAGATCTCCAGGGTGTAGACTGCAGTGTTTAGCCTCTGAGCCCCTCTGGAAAGACTGCTTGTTCAGCTGTAAATTTTCCAGACTCTCTGTTGGTTCTTGAATTTCAATCTGCTCCCCAATTTTATCGTCCTCTAGAGAATCGGAGTCCTCACTGCCAGTGCTCTTCTCGTCATTAAGCTGGAGGTCAGCAGTCTGCTGCAAGCTTCTTCTCAACATCTAATGCAACAGGTGGTACATTAAGTAGAGGGCTAACAAATATAATAATCAGTAAGCTATTAAGATGTTGATCATAATGTCCTTCAGCGATGGGGACCTGCCGCTCCTACCCGGTCTGGCCTACATGTGACTTCAGTCCCACTCTACATGGTTGACATAGGGCAACTAGGGATGGGCAATAAATATGGTCTTGCTAGCAGTGCCCACATCCTGAGAACAAATATATAAAGAATCATTCTTACTGGATCTAAAGTAAAAAATCCTGTGTTATTTAGGACCAATTTTATAATTAAAAATAGTAACTTTAACACAGACAAGTGCAATTTATACACTGTGGATTAACTAGAACTGCCAGCACACACCTTAACATCTTGCATGTTCAGGAGTATTTTTTCACTGCCATCACAAAAGATTTTGTCTGATGTCCTTCCAGGCTTTATGAAGGAAGCCTTTGCTAAGACACAAGAGTTGCCTTCTTTCCTAGAAGATTCTTCAGCAAGATTCTGCAAGAAATTGAGAAAAAGAAAATCTGCAAATATAAAATACACTTTGGAGCAAAAGCCAAAATCTTACATAAAATGTACTCAAATAGGCTTACCACAACATTGGCAGCCTTTAGTTGCCGAGGCTCAACGCTCTGCATTCTCATTCCCTCCCTAAAACCCTCAGTTTTTCCACCTTCCTGTCCTCTTATAAAAGGCCTCCCTTAAAATTTCCACAACATTCACCTGAGGAAGGAGGAAGCCTCCGAAAGCTTGTGAATTTTAAATAAAATTGTTGGACTATAACTTGGTGTTGTAAAATTGTTTACAATCCCTTAAAATTCACCTCTTTGACCAAGATTTTGGTCACCAATCTTCTTCAGATGTGTGTGTATTTGTTTCTTACATCTCTATAAAACACTGTGGGACATTTCTCTACTTTAAAGGCACTATATAAATTCAAGTTGCTGTCGTTGTAGTATACTTCCCTGTCTCAAGCATCTAGTTTCTTAAATTCCTTCTCAAATGATACAAGATTCTCTCCCTGTGAAAAGAGTCTCCCATCTACAGTCCATATCTGGAACATCACAGAAGAAATTGCAACCAGGAAAGTAAAGAGAGTTTTAACAACAGCCTTTGGGACTCAGAAGTTTGTCCAACCTGCTAAAGAAAATTGACCGGACTTATAAAATCAAATCAAAGGAAGACCACACAGAAGAGGAAAAAAACAAGGAGAATCCATGAAGGTATCTAATTCCAATAACTATATAACTGAATCATAATTGAGATCTTCTGAGTTAGCAGGTAGGAATATCATGAAATGGATGGTATATGGGCATCGCTGACATCAAAACAGCTGCTCAATTAGTGTAAAAGATGCAAATGCTGTTAAGAAGTATATTGTCTAACTCCACACACAACCCTTGTAAATTAAAGATCCAAAGGATTCCTTGAGTCAAAATCCTCAAGACCTCCAAGTACATTGGCACAGTACACAGACCATCTTTGTATTTATTATATATTAAAACTGATGAGTGGTTTTAGCATTGCAAATGTAATACACCAGTAGGTAACGCTGTGAACAAAATGTTACTTTATATGACAACCCTGAATAATCCTCATTGGCCCAGAAATTGATTAAAAAAGAACAGTGAGCTCAACAGCGCTCACCATTGTTAGTGGTGAAATCGAGGAACAAGTTCTCACACATGCGCAGTCAAACACAGAAATCCGGAACTTGCTCCTCCTGTTTCGCCGGCGATATGACAGCTTCGAATGAAAGGGATATCGCCGGCTGGAATCAGTGGAAACAGCGTTCCAGCGCCAACTTGCTCATCTGCCCAGCTGGAAAGTAAGTAATATCGCTATAAAACAGGTATGCTTAAAAATACCAGGTCTAAACTAAGTTTTAACAGTCTTAACCATAGTATCATAGTAAGTACATCCAGGAGAAGGCCTTTCGGCCCCATCATGCTTGTGCCGGCTCTTTAAGAACATAAGAAATAGGAGCAGGAATAGGCCAATCGGCCCTTCGAGCCTGCTCCGCCATTTAATAAGATCATGGCTGATCTGATCCTAACCTCAAATCTAAATTCATGTCCAATTTCTTTGAAAGAGCTATCCAATTAGTCTCAATCCCCTGCTCTTTCCCCACAGCCCTGTAATTTTTTTCCTTCAAGTATTTATCCAATTCCCCTTTGAAAGTTGAATCTGCTTACACCACCCTTTCAAGCAGTGCATTCCAGATCATTACATCTCACTGCTGTTTCCTCATGTCACCTCTGGCTCTTTTGCCAACTACCTTAAATCTGTGTCCTACGGTTATTGACCCTTCTGCCACTGGAAACAGTTTCTCCTTATTTACACTGTCAAAACTGTTCGTGGTTTTGAACACCTCTATCAAATCTCTCCTTAGCCTTCTCTGTTCTAAGGAGAACTACTCCAGTCTCTCCACATAACTGAAGTTCCTCATCCCTGGCACCATTCTAGTAAATCTCCTCTGCACTCTCTAAGGCCTTGATATCCTTCCAAAAGTGTGGTGTCTAGAACTGAACACAATACTCCAGCTGAGGCTAACTAGTTGACTGCCAAACAACTAAGAATTTACTTTTAAAAATGTGGAGTCTCATTACTTCTTATTTTAATAGTTTTAGGTCATTAAAAAAACTTTTTCCTTCTGTCTCTTATTTAATTCAATTATTTCTTACCTTCTCTTTTTTTTCCACTGTCTGTAACTGTTTTTACAAAAGATTTCACTGTTGTACCTTTCACTTCCTGGATTTAACATTGCAGCCTGCAGAAACCGTTCGCACCTGGTCATAAATGCTGCAATCTGATTGGTCGAGGGGAGAGAGTGATCCTCTCACTTCTCCCATGGGTCCTAGCCTAGCTGGAGCTAACGTTGGGCTTTTCTCCGCTTCCCATTAGAGGAAGTGCAGGCAGTAAAGACCGCGGTAAGTTAGTGGGTTAGTATAAATCTATGGAGTGGCGAGCATTGTTGGTTCGCCACTCTGAGCGATTCCTGGGCCATTGTTTATTTGAAGATAGAAATACGTGATTGTGGTATTCACATGAGCCGTTAAAAGCAGATAGTGGTGTCAATTAAGATATGCGTTCTGAAACCGGTTTCTGTTTATTAATTAAAATGTACACGAATCTCAAACTATGTGCACGAACTTCTTAAATGAGGTCTCAACTGGCTGTTTAAATTTAAGGAAGAAAAGTGTCCATGTAGACAAGCAGGACTGATAGTGAACCATAACAAAAAATGCAGGACCGTTGAAACTGTGTAGAAACCTGGAAAAAGCAGACAGCTGAGAGCACCTGTGAGCAAATCAGCGATAATAAACACCAATGGCAAAAGCAGAGTAGCTTCTAAACCAAGTCAATTCCCCACACCACCCACCCCCATCAAGAGTGCCGGGCCACCCCACAACACCAAACGAGAAGTGTGCATCTCCCAACGCCACCCACCTGAGGACAATTCGCCTCCCCCGCATGAATCACGGCCCCGTCCAAGAAACGAAGCAGCCCACGAACGGCCTTTGTGCACGAGCACAAGAGAAGCTTTGAAAACCCCAACAGAATGGTAAAGGGACAGCCCAAGCCAATAAACAGCTGGTGAGCCCGTCCAAAAGCACAGAAAATGTGTTACCACCTCCCCTATCACAATGAGATGAAACTACCACCACCCTCCACGGAAAGGAAATCAGCTTTGAATATGTAGTGCTACAACAACCTCATAGATCCAATAACAAAGTCACAGCTCCCCCCACACGCTCCCCCAACCCGTCTCCCCCCCCCACTTTTCCCGTAGCCCTGCAAATTTTTTCCCTTCAAGTACTTATCCAATTCCCTTTTAAAAGCCACGATTGACTCTGCCTTCACCACCCACTCAGGCAGTGCATTCCAGATCCTAACTACTCGCTGTGTAAAAAAGTTTTCCCTCATGTCACCTTTGGTTCCTTTGCCAATCATCTTAAATCTACGTCCTCTGGTTCTTGACCCTTCCGCCAATGGGAACAGTTTCCCTCTATCTACTCTGTCTAGATCCCTCAGGATTTTGAATACCTCTATCAAATCTCCTCTCAACCTTCTCTGCTCTAAGGGGAACAACCCCAGCTTCTCCAGTCTATCCATTAACTGAAGTCCCTCATCCTGGGAACCATTCTAGTAAATCTTTTCTGCACCCTCTCTAAGGCCTTCACACCCTTCCTAAAGTGCGGTGCCCAGAATTGGACACAATACTCCAGCTGTGGCCGAATCAGTGTTTTATAAAGGTTCATCATAACTTCCTTGCTTTTGTACTCTGCCTCTATTTATAAAGCCCAGGATTCTCTATGCTTTTTTAACCACTTTCTCAACCTGCCCTGCCCCCTTCAAAGATCTGTGCACATATACCCCCAGGTCTCTGTGTTCCTGCACTCCTTTTAGAATTGTACTCTTTAGTTTATATTGCCTCTCCTCGTTCTTCCTACCAAAATGTATTAGTTCACACTTCTCTGCATTAAATTTCATCTGCCATGTGTCTGCCCATGCCACCAGCCTGTCTATGTCCTCTTGAAGTCTATCACTATCCTCCTCACTGTTGGCTACACTTCCAAGTTTTGTGTCATCTGCAAATTTGGAAATTGTGCCCTGTACGTCTTTTGGAAGTCCATATACACTACATCAACCGCATTGCCCTAATCAACCCTTTCTTTACCTCATCAAAAAATTCTATCAAGTTAGTTAAACACGATTTGCCGTTAACAAATCCGTGCTGGCTTTCCCTAATCAATCCACACTCATCCAAGTGACTTAATTTTGTCCCAGATTTGATCTCCATAAGTTTCCCCACCACTGAGGTTGAATTGACTGGCCTGTAGTTGCTGGGTTTATCCTTACACCCTTTCTTGAACAAGGGACTAACATTTGTAATTCTCCAGTTCTCTTGCACCACTCCCGTATCTAAGGATGATTGGAAAATTATGGCCAGTACCTCCCACAATTTTCATCCTTACTTCCCTCAGCAACCTAGGATGCATCCCATCCGGACCTGGTGACTTATCTACTTTAAGTACAGCCAGCCTTTCTAGAACCTCCTCTTTACCAATTTTTAGCCCATCCAGTATCTCAACTACCTCTTCTTTCACTGTGACTTTGGCAGCATCTTCTTCCTTGGTAAAGACAGATGCAAAGTACTCATTTAGTATCTCAGCCATGCCATCTGCCTTAGTGTGTAGATCTCCTTTTTGGTCCCTGATCGGCCCCACCCCTCCTCTTACCACCCATTTACATGCCTATAGAAGACTTTTGGATTCCCTTTTACGTTAGCCACCAGTCTATTCTCATACTCTCTCTTTGCCCCTTTTATTTCCTTTTTTACTTCCCTCTGAACTTTCTGCATTCAGCCTGGTTCTCACTTGTATTATCAACCTGACATCTGTCATACGCCCCTTTTTATGCTTCATCTTACTCTCTATCTCTTTCGTCATTCAGGGAGCTCTGGCTTTAGTTGCCCTACCTTTCCCCCTCACGGGAATGTACCTAGACCATACCCGAACCATCTCCTCTTTAAAGGCCGCCCATTGTTCAATTACAGTTTTGCCTGCCAGTCTTTGATTCCAATTTACCCAGGCCAGATTCATTCTCATCCCACTGAAATTGGCCCTCCTCCAATTGAGTATTTTTACTCTAGATTCCTTCTTGTCCTTTTCCATAGCTAATCTAAACCTTATGATGCTATGAGCACCCACTGGCACTTGCTCCACTTGGCCCACCGCATTCCCCAGAACCAGATCCAGCAATGCCTCCTTCCTCATTGGGCTGGTAACGTACTGGTCAAGAAAGTTCTCCTGAACACACTTCAAAAATTCCTCCCCCTCTTTGCTCTTTACATTATTACTATCCCAGTCTATATTAGGATAGCTGAAGTCCCCCATTATCACTACTCTATGGCTCTTGCACCTCTCTGTAATTTCCCTGCAAATTTGCTCCTCTATATCCTTCCCACTAGTTGGTGGCCTATAAAATACATGCAGTAGTGTAATGACACCTCTATTGTTTCTTAACTCTAACCAAATAGATTCTGTCCTTGACCCCTCCAGGACATCCTCTCTCTACAGCACTGCAATATTCTCCTTAATCAATACTGCCACCACCCCTCCTCCCTTTCTTTCCTTCCCTATCTTTCCTGAACACCTTGTATCCAGGACTATTCTACGAATTTCTCTGAATTTATTCTACCCATTAAATAATACTGTATGTCATTTTTATATAGCAAATTTAGACACGATAGTGAATTTTCCATAAGTACTAAATAATATATGCAGCTCTTTTACCTTCTGTATTTTATGATATACAATGGCTCAAGCTAAACACAGTGTGAAGCATATCCCTAGTTATGCTCTTTAAATTTGGTTGGCCTCTCTAACAAGTGGTTTTCTAACAATCAGCAATTAAAGCTCCATAACTATAGTAAAAATCTCAAATTAAATTACATAGAATTCATAGCGCAAAAACAGGTCATTTGGCTCAACGGGTGTACCCCTTTCTCCCTCATGTAGTTATCCAGCTTCCCCTTAAATGCATCTATGTTATTCGCATCAACTACTCCATATGGTAGCAAGTTCTACATTCTAACCACTCTCTGGGTAAAAGTTTCTCCTGAATTCCTTCTTGGAATTATTAGTGACTATCTTATAATTATGACCTCTAGTTTTGGATTCTCCCACAAGTGGAACCATCTTCTCCACGTCTACCCTATCAAACCCCTTCTTAATTTTAAAGACCTCTATTAGGTTACCCCTCAGCCTTATCTTTTCTAGCCTATTCAATCTTTCCTGATAGTTGTACCCTCTCAGGTCTGGTATCATTCCTGTAAATCTTTTTCACATCTTCTCCTGTGCCTCTATATCCTTTTTGTAATGGGGAGACCAGAATTGTGCATAATACTCCAAGTGTCGTCTAACCAAGGTTCTATATAAGTTTAATGTAACCTCTCTGCTTTTCAATTCTATTCCTCGAGAAATGAACCCCAGTGCTTTGTTTGCATTTTTTATGGCCTTGTTAACCTATGTTGCTACTTTTAATGATTTGTGACTCTGTACCCCTTCACACCCTTTGCTTCTCTACCCCATTTAGACTATTGTTTTCCAAGGAGTATGTGGCCTCTTTACTCCTCCTACCAAAATGCACCACCTCATACTTATCAAAAATGAAATTCATTTGCCATTTACACGCCCATTCTGCCAGTTTGTTTGCGTCTTCAAGTATTTTGCCGCAGTCTTCCTCAGTATTAACCATACCCCCAATTTGGTGTCATCCGCAAATTTTGAAATTGTACTTGATTCCCAAGTCCAAATCATTTATGTAAATGGTGAACAGCAGCAGTCCCAGCACCGATCTTTATGGAACACCACTTCCCACAGTCTGAGTAACTACCTTTAACCTTTACTCTCCGTTTTCTGTTTCGTAGCCAGTTTCCTATCCATTCTGCTACTTGCCTCCATTCCATACGCTCTCACCCTAGTCATAAGTCTACTATGCGGTACTTCATCGAAGGTCTTTTGAAAATCCAAGTATAGTACATTTACTGCATTACCCTTATCTACTCTTTCTGTTACTTCTTCAATGAATTCAGTAAGGTTGGTCAAGCATGATCTTCCCTTTTGAAATATGTGCTGACTATTCGTTATTATATTTTCCGTTTCTACTTGTTTTTCTATTCTATCTTTGGGTAAAGATTCCATTGTCTTTCCTACCACCGACATCAAGGAAACAGAAGGGAGATATACAGCTGGGACCAGAGTCCTAGCAGAAAGGATAAATAGGGCTATGGATAAGTCTTTAAACTACTCAGACGGGGGGAGAAGATCTGCTGAAATTAACATAAACCTGAAGATAAAAGAAACAGGAGAGGAGAGTAAAGGTCAGACGAAGGTATGGAATATGGGTAACATAAACAGTCAGGGAACAGATACAGTTATAGAACATAAGTATAAAATGACTGTTAAAAATAAAGTGAGCCAGAGCGTCTCAAGGCAGAGATATTTTCTGCAGATGTGGCAATCCGGGTCAGCCTCACTGTCCACAAACTCCCACATACAGCAATACCGACATACTGCCTGTGCTGCCATTTCTAATCTTCATTGATTTATTTATTAGTTAGCAGTAATGTATTTCTAGAACTAATAGAATCACTTGAGGTCCAGATTATATTTAGTAAATGGATTTTAAGCTTGATTTCAAATTAATTAGTAATTAATTACTCTGAATAATTATTTATTTACTTAACTATTTATTTGAAGTTGATAGATTGCTTTATAGTTAAAAAGAGTGTGGATAATAAATTAAACGTAGCTTAAATTCCTCGGGCTTCGCCACTTTTCCCTCTGCACTCACCATGACGTCACTTATTCAGATTTTTCCCTTGTGTTTGCTTTACTGCCGGCTCTCCCGCTCTTTTTAAACGATGGTACAGGGCTGCTCACCCGCTCTTTTTAAATGGTTGCTCAGCACTACTCTCCCCTGAATTTGTTTAGATTTTCTCTTAATTCCAAAACCTTATGTTCCTGCCTCTTTGTTATCCTCTTCAGGAGTATCTATTTAATATGCTGTGAGTTTATCTTGCTCATCCCTAATGGCCTTATCCCTATCTTAATTCTCCATTTGTTACTTATGTGTCTATAGAATACTTCACTATTTTTTTAATATGCTTTGATATTTTCATTTTATATTCCCTTTTGCCATCCTCTTCTTTATTGCTTACGTACTTTGTGTATGCTTTTTTCTTTAGATTCAATTTTATCCTCAGCCCTTTATTCATCCATGGTATCTCATTCTTGGCTAGTTTGTTCCTATTTTTTAGTAGAATATTATTTCTCCTGAACTCTATTGATCCTTCCTTTAAATATTGCCCACTACTGTTCTACCTCAGTCAATATTTTTTCCCAGTTTACCTTCCTTAGCTCCATCCTCATTCCCTCATATTTGGCTTTTTTCCAATCTATTACTTTGATCTTTGTACTATCTGTATTTCTCTCAATTATTATCTTAAACTTCATTGTATTGTAATCAGTACTCCCTTGATGTTATCCCATGCTTAGTTCTCTTATCTGCTCTGGCTCATTTCCCATTACCAAGTCTAGCAGTGCTTCCTCCCTTGTTGGGTTTTTAACATATTGAGTCAGAAAGGAGTCTTTGTATACACTGTTAAAAACTCTATCCCTTTCTCCCCTCTCCCTGCCAGTTTTTATGAGGGTAGTTGAAAATCCCCCATTATTATGATTGTATTGTTTTACTCATTTCATATATTTGCCTAATTATTTATCCCTCCACTTTCTTTCCACTATTCGGTGGCCTATAGTATATCCCTAATAGCGTGACTGATCCCTTCCTATCCTTTATCTCCATCCAAGTGGATTTGATTTCTATCTTTGTTTGTTATGTCCTTTCTTACTTCTGCCATTATGTTATTTCTGATTAACACAGCTACCCCATCTTCCTTTCCTATCATTTCAAAACACATTACAGCCTATATTTTTATCTGCCAATCCTATCCTATTTCCATTATCCTATTACATCTATTTCCTCACTTCTAATTACTGCCTCCAATTTCCCCATTTTGTTGCTGATGCTCTGTACATTGTTATACAGGCAATTTAATATGATTTTATTTTTCATTTCTCCTCCATTGCTTTTATCAGGTATTTTATTGAAATTTCCTATAAACTTTTCTGTTCCCTGAGTGTTTATGTTATCTTTACTATTTTTGTACCCTGACCTTTGCTAGTATTTCTTCTTTTTCTTATCTTTAGGTTACTATTATATCTACCTGAACCCTTCCTCCTCCAACTTACTAGTGGATATGGTATACATGGACTTTCAGAAGGCCTTCAATAAGATACAAAATAAGAGATTCATGACAAAAGATCAGAGTGTGTGGAGTCAGGGGTCAGGTAGAAGAATGGATTGAAAGATGGCTACAGAACAAAAAAGGATAGGACTTGGACTAGAAACATAGAAAATAGGAGCAGGAGTAGGCCATTGGCCCTTCGAGCCTGCTCCGCCATTCAATATGATCATGGCTGATCCTCTATCTCAATACCATATTCCCACTCTCTCCCCATACCCCTTGATGCCTTTTGTGTCTAGAAATCTATCTAGCTCCTTCTTAAATATATTCAGTGACTTGGCCTCCACAGCCTTCTGTGGTAGAGAATTCCACAGGTTCACCACCCTCTGAGTGAAGAAATTTCTCCTCATCTCAGTCCTAAATGTCCTACCCTGCATCCTGAGACTGTGACCCCTCGTCTGGACCCCCCAGCCAGGGGAAACATCCTCCTTGCATCCAGTCTGTCTAAACCTAACAGAATTTTAAATGTTTCAATGAGATCCCCTCTCATTCTTCTAAACTCGAGTGAATACAGGCCAAGTCGACCCAATCTCTCCTCATACGACAGACCTGCCATCCCAGGAATCAGTCTGGTAAACCTTCGCTGCACTCCCTCTATGGCAAGTATATCCTTTCTTAGGTAAGGAGACCAAAACTGCACACAACACTCCAGGTGTGGTCTCACCAAGGCCCTGTATAACTGTACTAAGACATCCTTGCTCCTGTACTCAAATCCTCTTGCAATGCAGGCCAACATACCATTTGCCTTCCCAACTGCTTGCTGCACCTGCATGTTTGCTTTCAGTGACTGGTGTACAAGAACACCCAGGTCCCTTTGTACATCAACATTTCCCAATCTATCACCATTTAAATAATACTCTGCCTTTATGTTTTTCCTTCCGAAGTGGATAACTTCACCACATTTATCCACATTATACTGCATCTGCCATATATTTGCCCACTCACCCACTTGCCTAAATTGCCTTGAAGCCTCTTTGCATCCTCCTCGCAACTCACGATCCCATCTAGTTTTGTGTCATCAGCAAACTTGGAAATATTACATTTGGTTCCCTCATCCAAATCATTGATATATATTGTGAATAGCTGGAGCCCAAGCACTGATCCCTGAGGTACCCCACTAGTCACTGCCTGCCACCCCGAAAAAGACCCATTTATTCCTACTCTGTTTCCCGTCTGTTAACCAATTTTCAATCCATGCCAGTATATTACCACCAATCCCATGTGCTTTAATTTTGCACACTAACCTCTTATGTGGGACTTTATCAAAGGTCTTCTGAAAATCCAAATAAACCACATCCACTGGTTCTCCCTTATCTATTCTACCAGTTACATCCTCAAAAAATTCCAGGAGGTTTGTCAAACATGATTTCCCTTTCATGGGGGGAGAGAAACAACAACTTGCATTTATACAGTACCTTTAATGTACAAAAACATCCCAAGGCGCTTCCAGAGGCATAAGCAAACAAAAATGGATGCCAAGCAAAAGAAGGAGACATTAGGAGGGGGATGACCAAAAGCTTAGTCAAGGCAGTGGGTTTTATGGAGAGTCTTAAAAAGGAGGGGGGTGGAGAGGCTGAGGGGTTTAGGAAAGGAATTCCAGAAACCAGAGCCCAGACAACTGAATGCATGGCCATCAATGGCAAAGGGAGGGAGGGATGCACAAGATGCCTGAGTCAGAGGAATGGTGAGTTCTGGGGCCGGATTGTAGGGCTGGAGAAGGTTACAGAGACAGGTCGGGGCGAGGCCATGAAAGGATTTAAACACAAGGATGAGAAATTTAAATTGGAGGTGTTGGAGGACCGGAATGTAACATATGTCAGCAAGGCAATGGGGTGAAATTCGGGTGGGCTCTACAGCGGGCGGGTGATCTGCTTCACCAGATTACTGACCAGGTAGTAAAGGTGAAAATTTATCCCCACATCGCATGTAATCAGTGGCAAATTAAATAAATGAATTGGGATCTGACTAATTAGTTCAAAGCAGAAGGTGATAAATGGAAAAAGGTCTGTCAGAAAATGGTATTTCTGGGCCCTCTGCTGTTCGCACAATTCATAAATAATATGGAAGAGCATATTTCTAGCAATATGGTAAATTTTTCTGATGACATTAAGCTATTTGGTCAGGTACAAAAGAAATTAATACCAATCGAAGAGATGCAGGCCAGCTAAATTGATGAACTGAGGCATAGCAGTTGCAGATAAATATAAAGTCATTTGGAACAGGATTTATGAAACATAATGAATGAATGTACATTAGCAAATGTGGAAAAAGAATAGGATTTAGGTATGATTATTGATCACTCATTGAAAGTATCAGTCAATTGAAGCTGTTATTAAAAGGGCTAAGCAATCACTGCAGGATTCTTGGACTCTAAGGGAATCAAGGCAAATGGGGATCGGGCGGGAAAGTGGAGTTGAGGTCAAGATCGGCCATAATCTTATTGAACGGCGGAGCAGGCTCGAGGGGACGTACGGCCTAACCTGCTCCTATTTCATATATTCTTATAAATCCATGTTGACTTTATCTAATCCCGTTGATATTTTCTAAGTGTCTTGTTATCACATCCTTTATCGTAGACTCCAGCATTTTCCCTACTATTGATATTCGGCTAGCCGGTCTGTAGTTCCGTTTTCTCTCTCCTTTTTTAAATAGTGGGGTTACATTTGCCACCCTCCAATCTGCAGGAACTGCTCCATAATCTATAGAATTTTAGAAGATGAAAACCAATGCATCCACTATTTCCATGGCTACCTCTTTTAGTACTCTGGGATGCAGATTATCAGGCCCTGGGGACTTATCGGCTTTCAGTCCCATTAACTTCTCCAGCACTATTATTTTTCACAAATACTAATTTCCTTTAATTCCTCCTTCTCACTACTCCCTTGGTTCCCTAGCCTTTCTGGGAAGTTATTTGTGTCCTCTTCCGTTAAGACAGAACCAAAGTATTTGTTTAATTGCACTGCCATTTCCTTGTTCCAAATTATAAATTCTCCCGTTTCTGACTGTAAAGGACCTACATTTGTCTTCACTAATCTTTTTCTTTTTACATACTTGCAGAAGCTTTTACAGTCCATTTTTATGTTTCTTGCAAGTTTATTATCATACTCTATTTTTCCACTCTTAATCAATCACTTGGTCCTTTTTTGCTGAATTCTAAATGGCTCCCAATCCTCAGGCTTGCTATTTTTTCAGGCAACTTTATATGACTCCTCTTTGGATCTAATACTATCCTTAATTTCTTTTGTTAGCCATGGTTGGGGTGCTTTTCCTTTTGTGTTTTTGTGCCAGAAAGTAATGTATAATTGTTGCAATTCATGCATTCGTTCCTTAAATGCTAACATTTAAGGAACGAATGCATGAATTGCAACAATTATACACAGTCATGCCTTTTAATGAACCTTCCCAATCGATCATAGCCAACTCACTCCTCATACCTTCGTAGTTTCCTCTGTTTAGATTTAGGACTCTAGATTCAGATTGGACGACTTCACTTTCCATCTTAATGAAGAATTCGATCATGTTATGATCACTCTTCCCTAAAGGACCCCGCACAACAAGATTATTAATTAACCCCTTCTCATTGCACAATACCCAATCTAGGATAGCCTGTTCCCTGGTTGGCTCCTCAACGTGCTGGTCTAAAAAACCATCTTGTACACACTCCAGGAATTCATCCTCCACAGTATTATTGCTAATTTGGTTTGGCCAGTCTATATGTAGATTGAAGTCACCCATGATTACTGTAGTACCCTTGTTACATGCATCTCTAATTTCCTGTTTGATGCCGTCCCCTACATTACCACTACTGTTTGAAGGCCTATAGACAACTCCCACCAGTGTTTTCTGCCCCTTGGTGCTTCTTGACTCCACCCAGACTGATTCTACATCTTGATTTTCTGAGCCAATATCCTTTCTCACTATTGCTCTGATTCCATCCTTTACTAACAACACCATGCCACCTCCTTTAACTTTTTGCCTGTCCTTCCAAAATATCGAAAACCCTTGGATATTCAGCTCCCATTCTTGGTCACTCTGCAGCCATGTCTCAATCGCAATTATATCATATCCGTTTACATCTATATGCGTTGTTAATTCGTCTACCTTATTACGAATGCTTCGTGCATTCAGATACAGAGCCTTTAGATTTGTCTTTTTAACATTTATAGACATCTTAACATTTTTTTGTACTATGGCCCTATTTGTCTTATTACCATTTTTTCTTACCCGGACCCTATTTGTTAGTGCACTCTTCTGTTTGTACGCTTTGTCCCTTCCTGACACAATCTGGTTCTCCTTACCCCAATCACTTTCCTGCACTGTTTCTTTGTCTTTTCTCTTTAGCATTCTAGATTTCTCTCCACCAGGACTCCCCTCCCTCCTCCCCCCCCACCCCTTATTTAGTTTCAAGCCCTGTCTACCTCCCTAGTTATTCGATTCACTAGAACTCTGGTCCCAGCATGGTTCAAGTGTCGTCTGTCCCAATGGAGCAACTCTCTCTTTCCCCAGTACTGGTGCCAGTGCCCCATGAATCAAAACCCACTTCTCCCACACCAGTCTTTGAGCCACGCATTCATCTCTCTGATCTTATTTACCGTATGCCAATTTGCTCGTTGCAGAGATTATTACCTTTGTGGTTCTGCATTTTAATTTAGACCCTAGCTGCTCAAACTTTCTCAGCAGAAACTTTTTCTTAGTCCTACCTATGTCGTTGGTACCTACGTGGACCACGACAACTGGATCCTCCCCCTCCAAGTTCTTCTCCAGCCCGGAGGAGATGTCCTTAACCCTGGCACTGGGTAGGCAACATAGCCTTCGGAACTCATGCTCCTGGCTGTAGAGAACAGTGTCTATCCCAACTATAATGTCGCCTACTGCAACCACCTTCCATTTTACTCCCCCTATTTGAACGGCTTCCTGTACCACAATGCCGTGGTCAGTTTGCTCGTCCTCCCTGCAACCCCCGCACTTGCTTGCAAGGGTTACAAGAACCTCAAATCTATTGGGCAAGCACAGGGACCGAGGCTCCTGCAATACTACCTCCTGGATCCCCGTATCTGCCTCACTCGCATTCACACTCTACTGTCCATGACCACATGTCAATTCTAAAGTATTTAATCTAAGGGGTGTGGCTGCCTCCTGGAGCAAAAGGTCCAGGTAGCTTTCTCCCTCCCTGATGTCTCGCAATGTCCGCAGCTCAGACTCCAGCTCCTCAACTCAGAGCTGAAGTTCCTCTAGCCGCAGACACTTACTGCAGATGTAGTCGCCCTGGACAAAAATGTCCACAAGTTCCCACATATTGCAGCAGCAACACATCTACTGTTCTCCCATCATTTTATTTATTTAATTAATTAATTTAGTGTTAATCAAATTATTTACCTCGTTTAATTTATTAGATTAATTAAATTAAGATTAGTTTTAAAAATTTAGTTATATGCTACATGCTGTCATTGGGAAAATGCTAGAATCCATTATTAAGGAAGTAGTAGCAGGGCATTTGGAGACTCATAATACAATCAAGGAGAGTCAACATGGTTTTATGAAGGGGAAATCATGTCTGACAAATTTATTAGAGTTCTTTGAGGAAGTAACGGGCAGGGTGGATAAAGGGGAACCAATGGATGCAGTATATTTGGATTTCCAAAAGGCATTCGATAAGGTGCCACATAAAAGATTACTGCACAAGATAAGAGCTCATGATGTTGGGGTTATATACTGGCATGGGTAGAGGATTGGCGAACTAACAGAAAACAAAGAGTCGGGATAAAAGGGTAATTTTCAAAATGGCAATCTGTAACTAGTGGGGTGCCGCAGGGATCAGTGCTGGGGCCTCAACTATTTACAATATATATCAATGACTTGGATGAAGGAACAGAGTGTCTTGTGGCCAAATTTGTTGATGATACAAAGATAGGTGGAAAAGTAAGTTGCGATGAGGACACAAAGTGTCTGCTAAGGGATACTGACAGATTAAGCGAATGGGCAAAAATTTATCAGATGGAATATAATATGGGAAAATACGAAGTCATCCATTTAGGGAGGAAAAATAAAAAAGCAAAATATTATTTGAATGGAGAAATATTACAAAATGCTGTGGTACAGAGGGATCTGGGTGTCCACGTACATGAAACACAAAAAGTCAACATACAGGTGCAGCAGGTAATCCGGAAGGCAAACGGAATATTGGCCTTTATTTCTCGGGGGATGGAGTATAAAAGCAGGGAAGTCATGCTACAAATGTACAAGGTGCTGGTGAGACCACTCCTGGAGTACTGCGTACAGTTCTGGTGCACTTATTTAAGGAAGGACATACTTGCATTGGAGGCAGTTCAGAGAAGGTTCATTAGGTTGATTCCGGGTATGGAAGGGCTGTCTCATGAGGAAAGATTGAACAGGTTGGTTCTATACTCATTGGCGTTTCGAAGAATGAGAGGAGATCTTATTGAAACATATAAGATTCTGAGGGGACTCGATAGGGTAGATGCTGCGAGGATGTTACCTCTCATGGGGGAATCTAAAACTAGGGGGCATAGTCTCAGAATAAGGGGTGGCCCGTTTAAGACGAAAATGAGGAGGAATTTCTTCTCCCAGAGGGTCGTGAATCTTTGGAATTCTTTACCCCAAGAAGCTGTGGAGGTTGAGTCATTGAATACATTCAAAGCTGAGTTAGACAAATTTTTGATCAGCAAGGGAATTAAAGGGTATGGGGAAAGGGCGGGAAAGTGGAGTTGAGGTAAAAATCAGATCAGCCATAATTTCATTGAATGGCGGATCAGGCTCGAGGGGCCGAATGGCCTACTCCTATCTCTTATGGTCTTAGATGTTAATTTAAAACTTAGCCCACAGTCACTACCAATCACTTACCTGTCTCACCTGTGAGAAGAAAGTGGGAAGTGGTGTCCCGCGGGGATCCGTGCTGGGACCACTGTTGTTCACCATATACAAAAAATATTGGGACTCAGAAATCAGAGCCAAAATGGTGCCAAAATTTGTAGATAATACCAAATTGGGGGATACAGCTAATAACGTGGAGGACTGCACCAAAATACAGGAAGACATAAACAGGCTTGCAGAGTGGGCAGATAAATGCTACATTGAACTTAATTTACCAAAGTGTGAAGTGGTTCATTTTGGTAGAAGGAATAAGGAGGCCATTTATTCCTTGGAAGGAATTTGTTCCTGGGATAGAGGAGCAAAAAGATCTGGGAATACAGATACATAAATCACTAAAAGCAGCAACACAAGTCTTAAAGAGCGCAAAGTACAGGGGTTCATTTCTAGATGAATAGAACAAAAAAGAGTGGTGATGTTAAATCTATATAGTACCTTGGTTAGACCACACAGAGTATTGTGTACAATTCTGGTCTCCATTCTACAAAAAAAAAATTAAAGCACTAGAGAAAGCGCAAAAAAGATTTACAAGGACATTACCAGAATTGAGAGGATGCAATTATCTGGAAAGATTGAGCAGGCAGGTGTTCTTTTCTCTAGAAAAGATAAGACTAAAAGAAAACCTGAAAGAGGTCTTTAAAATCATGAAGGGGGTTCGATAGAGTGGATAAATTGTTTCCACTAATGGGTTCAAAATAAGGGGTATAAATATAAGATAGTCACTAACAGAGGAATTTCTTTACACAGAGTCGTGAGAATGTGAAACTCATTGCCACATGGAGTAGTTGAAGTGAATAGCATTGATGCATTGAAGGGTAGGCTTGATGCCTACATGAGGGAGAAGGGAACAGAGGGATACCGGTGGGAAGAGTGGGAAGAGATAATTAAAGTGGGAGGAGACTCAAGTGGAGTATAAGCACCAGCATAGACCATTTGGGCCGAATGGCCTGTTTCTATGTTGTAGATTCTATGTAATGTCTAAAGAAATTTAGAACCTCTCAGCCTGTGATCACTCTGAAAGATAACGTTGCACAGGACACAAAAATAAAATTCACTTGTTGGCTGAAGTTGTTTTTTTTGAAAAAAAACATACTTTGACAGACAATCCTTTACATTACTGTGTGTTTTTTTTGACATTACCTTAGAGCAGTTACATGATGTGTCCTCTGTCTCCATATTAACACTTTCATAAGCTTCAAAATCATTAGAGTAATCTACAGCTGGACCTAGGTGTAACTGTGTTCCTTTCTCAGTTTTAATATGGACTGAAGACTGTAATGAAACACAAATGTTACATTTATATCAGCACTTAAGATACCTTACCATATACATAACCTGATGTTAAAATGGTACAGCACTCACTCCATACTTCTGGTTGCAGGCTTGAGTCTCAGTGGCTCTGAGTACTCCAACCTGCAATGCATGTCTGTCAGGATTCATCTGTTCTTAGCTTACAGACATCTATACTCTGGGATTGGGAAAGAAAACAATACAAGTGAATCCAGCTGACAAGTGACATTAACACTGGAGTTGTGTTAAAAATGCACACTTCTGAATCTTGAATAAAAACTCAAAACAAAGAGCATAAGGGCAGAAAAGGGCAATGTGTAAATATTTACGTAGAATACCTTCTGTATTTGAAGCACGAACGTCAGACATTTTGATGCCAATAATGCAATACAATGCAGCAATTTGGGCAACAGGGCCTCACGTTAGCAGGTGCTAAAGCTTATTCAGTGCCCAATTTGCTCTGCATGAGGCTTAATAAGCCATAGCTTCCAACTAAATTAGGCCAATGCTCCATAACATGGCTGGAGTACAGAAGCAATTCTCCAGACATCGGAGTGGGGGGGGGGGATAATTTTAACAGCCAAGAGCGGGTGGGTTGGGGACGAGCGGGCAGTCAAAATAGTAGATATTTGGAGCAGGACCACATCCCGGCTCCAACTCGCCCACTTCTGGGTTTAACCCAGGCAGGTTGTATGCATGTGCACAGCAAACACCAGGAAGTCCCGCCCCCACTTAAAGCTGGTGGGCCAACACTTAAAGGGGCAATGTACCTCATTGATAAACTTGAGGTACTTAATATTTTGTGTATTGAATAACTTAATGAAATTTAACCTTACTTGTTCGGGTTTCCTATTGCTTCTGATTCACATCAGGTGAAAGCAGGCGGATCCATGAGGTGAGTGCCTTTATTGCACTGCTTGTGGGCCTGGAGGAGCAGGAGTGCTTCATCCAGGCCCAACAAACTCACCTGGCCGACAGGAACCCCCCCCCCCCCCCCGATTAGCCGAACTACCCCCCCAAATTCTGGACCACCCCCCAATCTCCGATGCTGGCTGACACCCCCCCCCAACCCCCGATGTTGTCGCTAGCTGACCCTCCCCACCCTGATCCCCGATGTTGGCTGATCCCTTCCCGATGTCTGATGCTGGCTGACCCCTCCCCGTTGTCGTCCACATCCCCCCACCCGCCGATTTTTTCCAAGCCCGATGATTGATCGATCTCTCTCTCTCTCGCTCGCGCTCTCTCTCTCTTTCCCTCCCTCCCGCCCCCCCACCTCCCCTCTCTGATTTGCAGCCCCTTTCACTGGCGACAGGCAGCCAGCCTGTCAATCTGGCTGCCTGGCATGTGGGAAACCCGAAAGCTCAAATACTCACCTTCAATTGAGTTATGACTGCAGATTGCAATGCACTCAATTCGCTTCCGGTTTCCCCACACGAATATCTGCGGATGTGTGGGGTACCCAGCTCCAAGTAAAAATCATGCCCCAGGTGCCTATTTGATTGGACACTTCAGGGGAGGGGCACAAATTGAGTTAAAGTTTTCCTTTTTTTTCTGGATGGTCTCTCTTAATTGTTCTAAACTAGATAGCCCGGTGAAGGATAGAATACTAGAGCCTGGTCTTCAGTTGCTTCCAAGCCTTTATTCAAAGCTCCACGTTACACACACCACACCCTAGACAAGCTCTCTTTTTATGGATGCAAGAGCCCCAATTGATACACAACCTGAATACTATTGACACTAATTGATATAAATCACATGGATACAATTAACATTAAGAGGACCATCCTTTATATATATTGCATGCTATGCCTGGGTGCCAAAATCCAAATCTGTCAAAGGAGTCATTGTGCTCTTCAAAAAATGATGGTGCTTTAAAGGCAATTGATAATACCCAATATTCCAGCCTCCAAGGTACTCTCAATGCTTCATGCACTCAGTATTTGGAGTGCAACAAATTATTTAAATTAGCTGACTTTGCATTATCTACTTTGTACAAGTTCAACAAAGGGCAACGGAAAAAATAGGAATTTGTTTAATGTTCCTTAGCATTGAAAAAATAACTCTGATCTGTCATATGACATCCCAGTTAAATTATCCTTAAATAGCACACTCCTTTATGTACTTCTCAAACACAAGTTGGTTTGATGAAAATCCATATCTGAGAACTTAAAATAGCTGATTCTAGATAATGACAGCAATACTAGCAATCTCAGAAAAATTTGCGACTGAGGAAACTACCAAAAAATAACTGAAATTATTGAGCTGATCTTAAGTGAATTGCAATCCTAGCAAAATCTAAGTTTGCAGTTATACTATAACTATCATACTCAGAAACCTTCACAAATGGCAGTATCTTATTTGTATTACCTGCCAGTGAACTGGACTGTCAGTCAGAAAGAGCTCTGGGCTAATACATTTTAAATGCATTAAGCGGACAGGGTCACTGTCTCACAAAAATTAATTAAGTTCTGCTTAAGCTCGTGAAGTGCCCAAGAGGCTCAACAGCCCCCTAAGCATTTTTAATATTTAGCTTGACATCACACCAGAGTTTTCCATCAAACTAAAGCAGTGTTCGATAGCCTCTTCGGGGGTGGGGGGAGGGGGATGTCATACTGCTCACCTCCACAGTCAGACCAGGACTGGACTCTGGAACTATACCAGTCAGTCTTATACTGCTACAAAGTGAAACTTTTGCAATGCGGAAGTGGCAGGCAGACTGTGCCCTTGAAATGTTCCCCTATATAACAAAGATTTCATACAGTTTCTATTCTAGTTTATCACATTTGTCTTTACCTGCACCCAACCTTTACGCTGAACTTTGCCTGGTGCAGTTTGGGTTCTACGTTTTACTACATCTAATTCATGTAGGTCTTCAGCATGTAATGTTGATCTTGAAGCAGAATCTGAAAAGAATTTTGTATACATAAGTTTAATGTACGGGCTTAACATGAACAAAGCATTTTGGTTTACTTCATAAAATATGAAACCAGCAATTAACAGGATAATAAAAGTAACAAGGTGCACCAAGAATGTAGATGACGACTTTTTAAAAAATATGAATTAAATGGTATTCCTCCCCCCCCGCCCTTAGATTCCCAACGAAGGAGGTTTGTAATGGAATTCTGAAATAGTGCTGAGGGAGAGCTGTCTTTCGGATGAGATGTTAAACCGAGGCCCCATCTGCCCTCTCAGGTGGATGTAAAAGATCCCATGGAATTATTTTGAAGAAGAGCAGGGGAGTTCTCCCCAGACTCCTGGCCAATATTTATTCCTCAACCAACATCAATAAACAAAAAATTATCTGGTCATTCTCACATTGCTTTTTCTGGGACCTTGCTGTGCACAAATTGGCTGCCACGTCTCCTGCATTACAACAGTGACTACACTTCAAAAGTAACTCATTGGTTGTAAAGTGCTTTGGGACGTCCTGAGGTTGTGAAAGGCGCTATACAAATGCAAGTTCTTTCTACTCTTCACAAATTTCAGCTAACCCACACCCTTGTGCTCTCCTGTACCAAGTCCTCATCACCTCCCTCCTCCTGAAGCTCCACTGGCTTCTTGTGCCCCAGGAAATTAAGTTAAAAATCCTTATCAATTTTAATCTCTCCAAAGCTTTAGACAGCCCATTCCAGCAATCTCTTTCAGCCATATGGCCCAGTTTCCACCTCTGTTCCTCGTATTCTGGGTTATTGACGGTTCCCATTCCCTCCACTCCACTATCCAAGGCTAGTTTTCCAGTCAACATGCCTTACTATCTACAATGCTCTTCCAAAACCACTTTGCCTTGCTATCACTCTTCCTGGTTTCAAAAGCCTCTTAAAATACTCTGACAGAGACTGTGATCACCCCACTTCCTGCTGGAGACCCACTTCTTAGCTCCTGCTCAGTGCTCGCCTTTTTCACATGCAAGATACTTTCAGATGTTCAGTTATGAGTAGCACTTTTTGAATATAAATTGCTGTTATGCCTCAGTATATCCCACCTCACTACAGCTTTGAAACAGAATGGATAGCTTTGATTGTGAAGATAGGGATCAGTGATTATGACTATTTTGTGAAAAACAAATTGTAAATATAAAATGGGAGATTGTAGGTTTCTTTATATCAGAAATCCTCCAGAATAAAAATTGTTTAATTTGCATACAGTTATGCTTCATCTGGACAATTCAATGTATTGTTTTGAATATACAGTACAATTAAGAGCACTCTAGAATATCAAAAAGTGCACCCAAAGATAGTTAATGCTGGGATAATGAACAGTTAACAACCTAATCATATTTTGAGAGCTTTTATTGGTCAATCAATTAAAAAGGAAATTAGGAAAGCAAAGACGGTATGAAAAAATACTGGCAAGTAAAATTAGGGAAAACTAAAAATATTTTATAAATACATAAAGAGCAAGAGAATAACTAAGGAAAGAGTAGGGCCTATTAGAAACCAAAAAGGTAACCCGTGTGTGGAGGCGGAAGATGTGGTTATGGTTCTTAATGAATACTTTGCGTCTGTCTTCACAAAAAAGGGGGACGGTGCAGAGATTGTAGTTAAGGAGGAGGAGGAGTGTAAAATATTGGATAGGATAAACATAGTGAGAGAGGAAGTATTAAGGGGTTAAATTGCCCAGATGAAATGTATCCCAGGCTGTTACATGAAGCAAGGGAGAAATAGCGGAGGCTCTGACCATCATTTTCCGATCCTTCCTGGCTACAGGCGTGGTGCAGGAGGATTGGGGGACTGCTAACGTCGTTGTTTAAAAAGGGAGGAAGCGATAGACCGAGTAATTATAGGCCAGTCAGTATAACCTCGGTGGTGGGCAAATTATTGGAATCAATTCCGAGGGACAGCATAAATCGTCATTTAGAAAGGCATGGGTTAATCAAGGACAGTCAGCATGGATTTGTTAAGAGAAGGTCGTGTCTGACTAACTTGATTGAATTTTCTGAGGTGGTAACAAAGAGGGTCGATGAGGGTAATGCGTTTGATGTAGTGTACGTAGATTTTAGCAAGGCTTTTGAAAAGGTCCCACATGGCAGACTGGTCATAAAAGGAAAAGTCCATGGGATCCAAGAGAAAGTGGCTAGTTGGATCCAAAATCGCCTGTGGCAGGAAGCAAGGATAATGGTCGACGGGTGCTTTTGCGACCGGAAGGCTGTTTCCAGTGGGGCTCCGCAAGGCTCAGTACTAGGTCCCTTGCTTTTTGTGATATATATTAATGATTTAGACTTGAATGTGGCGGGCTTAATCAAGAAGTTTGCAGATGATACAAAAATGGGCCCTGTGGTTGATAGTGAGAAGGAAAGCTGTTGACTGCAGGAAACTATCAATAGACTGGTCAGGCGGGCAGAAAAGTGGAAAATGGAATTCAATCCGGAGAAGTGTGAGGTAATGCATTTGGGGAGGGCAAACAAGGCAATGGAGTACACAATAAATGGAAGGATATGAAGAGGTGTAGAGGAACAAAGGGACCTTGGAGTGCATGTCCACAGATCCCTGAAGGTAGCAGGACAGGTAGATAAGGTATACGGGATACTTTCCTTTATTAGACGAGGCACAGAATATAGCAGCTGGGAGGTTGTGCTAGAACTGTATAAAACATTGGTTAGGCCTCAGCTTGAGTACTGCGTACAGTTCTGGTCACCACATTACAGGAAAGATGTGATTGCACTAGAGAGGGTACAGAGGAGATTTACAAGGATGTTGCCAGGGCTGGAGAATTTTTGCTGAGAAAAGATTGGATAGGCTGAGGATATTTTCTTTGGAACAAAGGAGGCTGGGGGAGGTTTAATTAAGATATAAAAAATTAAGACGGGATTAGATAGAGTGCATAGGGAAGCCCTATTTCCCTTAGCAGAGGGATCAGTGACCAGGGGGGCACAGATTTAAAGTATTTGGTAGAAGGATTAGAGGGGAGCTGAGGAGAAATTTTTTCACCCAGAGAGTGGTGGGTGTCTGGAACTCACCGCTGAAAGGGTGGTAGGGGCAGAAACCATCAACTCATTTAAAAAGTACTTGGATATGCATTTGAACCATACCTACAGGGCTACGGACCAAGTGCTGGAAAGTGGGATTAAACTGGATAGCTCTTTTTCGGCCTGCACGGACACGATGGGCCGCATGGCTTCCTTCTGTGCTGTAACTTTCTATGATTTACAGCTGATAGAAAAATTACAAATGCCTCAGTAATGCTTGGTCACAATTTAGCTGCACTATTCACAGAAAAAAAATCTATGTATTTGCCTTCGGACTGAAGCTTCTCTCTTACCGACAATAAATAATGGTCTATTCTATCCTGTACAGCTCAGAAGACAATAGACTGATGTTATCTCTGTAGACGAAAGGAAATATTTTATTCCCTTGGGCAACACAACAGCTTGTTCCTCTGTTATAGATTATTTGATAAATTATTCCAGATTGGGGAGGACCAGGGGACACGAGTTTAAACTATGTAAGAGTAGGAATAGATGTTCGACGGTTCTTTTCTCCCCCTGCAGAGAATCGAGAGACTCTAGAATACATTGCTGGCTGGTGCGGTGGTTGCTGACTCTCTACGCCTTCTATGAGGGAGCTGGACCAGTTCTTGACTGGGGCAGAGATCGCATCATATAGAAGGTAACTGTCTTTATAGATAACACTTGGTCCATCTTATCGATCCCTGAGGGGGTTGGAGAGGAATTGTCCAGAGTACGTTTTCCCTTATTGGCCTGGGTTTTTTCACCTCTCCCCGGAGATTACTAGCTATGGGGGTGGGGGGGGTCGAAGGCTGGGAAGAGTGTTTAGCCATGATGATCTGGTTATCACAGTGTAGGGCAGGCTTGATGGCCCAGCTGGTCTTTTCCTGCCCATCAATTTCATATATTCATTTAGCCAGCACTCACCAGCTGTCCATACTGATCTTGAAGTTTCTTCAAATCTCGGTTGCCTCTTTAATTCAGAGTTAGCACCATTTACATAGATAGAAAATCCTTGCTCCAAACGCTCCAGTTGAATTTTTTTAGAATCTTTTGCCTTTAACCTTTTCAATATCCTGAATATAAAATAGCATTCTGGTTAATTCTAATGCAAATAATTAACTGTTTTAATGATCAATTAATACATTATATAGATTAGTACCAGAAATAATTGTATTTTGAATACTTTTCACAAAACTGAACTGTACGCAACCAAACCCTATGATTTTGTCCAGTAAAAATCCCGGTTGAATATTTACAAGTTGAATAGACTTTCATGCTCCTTTTTGTTCCTCCACATAGATTACAAGCCAATACCTCAGTTGTCTAATCCTTTTATATTTTTCTAATCAAAGGCCATAATGAAGTCTGTGTTTTATTTAGAGAAGAAACGCTCAACTTTCAAAATAAATATCTCAATGCTATAATACTTGTGCTTCTACAATGAATTACAGAGTCAGTTTGTAACTAATATGCAAATTAGGTATAGTCAGCATGTGTCATTCAAATGTTTTTTCTTCTTAGCAGAATGAATATTACTGCCCAGTTTTATAAAGAGACTTTTATTTGGGACTTGAGCAAAATAAACTTTGCTATAATTTATGAGTTTCATAAGTTATCCAACAAGCAAAATGAATATTCCCTTCTGGCTCGTGCAGTGTGCGCTGACTCTCCGCACGCCTTCAAAAGAGAGCTGGACCGGTTCTTGGCTGGGGCAGACGTCACATCTTATAAACGGTAGCGATTTACCAGTTAACATAAGCTTGGCCTATGTGGTCTCCTGGACTGGTTTTAATCGCCTGAGGGGTTGGAGAGGAATTTTCCAGATGGTTTTCCCTTTTTAACCCTGGTTTTATTTTTGCCTCTCCCAGGAGATTACATAGCTGCTGGGGGATAGGAAGTATCTAGTCATGATGCTTAAAGTATCATGAATGTGGGGGGAGGCTTGATGGACCAGCTGGTCTTTTCCTGCCTGTCATTTTCATATGTTCGGATGCTGCACAAGATTAATTGTTACTATTAAAAATATGGAAATGTTTCTACAAGCACTGACTCCCCAAAATTATTTTAGTATGTGCATTTTACAGAATTTAAAAAGGAAAAACATAAGATAGATAAGGGGCAGTCAGGTACAAGGTGATAAATTCAATTGAATAATTCTGATATAACCACAAATCAAAAGAGACTGAATTACAGTAAAATTACTAGCTATTTGTAATTATATAGTAAAAGTTATAAACTTTATTCTTCATTAAGTGGCAAGAGCAACAGCCAATAGAACCTAAGGTGCAAGCATCACACAACAAGTTCTACAATTTTTACAGCAGGTGACTGTTGGTAAAAGTGCTCAATATTTACAGAAAACAAAATAATGGGAACAGAGTGGGGGAAGTGAGTACACTGTGTTCATATCTGGAACCCACTGCAGATTGTTGAGATAACAGTGCATATTTCTGCTGGCTGTGAGAATCCTGCATGAAAGGACAATATATGCAGATCCAGACACAGCAAAAGAAGGCAGATCAATTGTACTGGCTGAGCAGGAAAAGGATTAAACTTTACTCAGTTCCTAGTAGGCACAGGTCCAAAGCACAAAACTGCCCACAATTTACAACAACCTGACTCAGAGGTACCCATAAGGATAACCTGTGTGGGAATGGTGCAGCAGGGGCTGCAGATGTACAAGAAACTTTATTTTTTTTAATCTAAGCTAAAAACACTCAAATCTGATGTTAGGCAGAAAAGCATTTAAATCCAATAACAGAGGTCAGAGTAGAAATGGGAGGGAAAGATGAAGTGGTGAGCCACAGGTAGCTCGGAATCACAGGTGACAACTTTGCCAAATAGTGCTTAGGTGACCCTTCAGGAGAGGAGAAAATTGGTAAATGTTATACATATAAAAACTGGTTTGGTAACAGCTAATATATTAAACATTTTCATGACTTAAATTAACCCTTTAGGACTGCTGCAGGATAGCTACATCATGGTCAACAAATATACGTACCGAATTTTCATTTTTATTCTTGCCCTTCTCCCCAAAGTAAAAATAATTATTCCATTAATGGTTTATCAAAGGTGTAGAATAATCCATTTGGGACACTCAGTGTCAGCATCAAGCACAAATGGTTAGATGCAGAGTTAAACTTCCTCTATTCTATCCCAATGACCTACCAATGGGTATTTCTCAGTGAAATCACAAATTTTGTGTGCAGGTAAAATCAGAGTTTAATTGCTCTTTAATGGGGAAAGTTTGCAAGAAGAAGATTGCTGCAAATTTCAGGCTGCAGGTCAGGACTCAATGCAATGCCTGTTTTTTTCTTTTTCATATGATTAGTAAGGTCAAAGGGTATAGACACTCTGACTCCTGTGTCATTAGGTATTTTCTGGGAGTTTCTATGTCCAGTGCAAATGATTTACTTTCTTTTTAATACCATTTATTAGAGAAATTTGCATAAAAATAGCTGTGTCAGACAAAACACAATATATATATATATATATATATATATATATATATATCAGAGGACACATTTAATAAGTATATGTAAACTGTAGGAATAATGGGAATTGTAGCTAACAGCAAATAAATGAATTTCAATATATTGAATTTCATTAAGAAATTTAAGTTTAAATAAAAAAAGATGAAATTGCATATAGAATATTTGTCATTCAATTTTAGAGGTTGAGGAATGAAAGGAATGTTAAAAATAAATTGACATGAAAGATCAATCTTGTAGGGTCTCTTGTGTTGGAAGCATAGTTTATAATATGGCATCAGTTTAAGTCACAAAGTTTGTAAAGTGCTAGTGTGAGTCAATTGCTGATTGTTCTGTGTTTTTGGGTTTTTTTTGCTCCAGTGCAATCTTGTTAAGAGGCTGAAAGCATTAGAATCAGCTGTACTGGAGGTTGAGGCAGGCAGGAGCTTAGGCTGGGAAGAAGGACATGATGGTGTTAGAAGTTCAGGTCTGCTGTGTTACAAAATTGGATAACCAGGTGAAGGATAGAAGAAGAGACCCTGGTCTTCAGTTGCTTCCAAGCCTTTATTCACAAAGATAACACTCACCATACCCTAGATAAACTCACATAAATGGATAGAAGCGTTCCCAATTGATACGCACCACTTAAGTACAATTAACACTAATTGATATAAATCACACGATACAATTAACAAGCTGAAGATTCCTTCTTGGATTCAGTGGTGTTAGTCGTTCCCATAAGCTGTCTGAATGCCTTACTTTTATAGAAGTTGACTCCCACTGCCCTAAATCTACTTATACAGTGGTGAACCAAGGAGCGTAGCAATGAAACTCCCTTGTAATCGGACCTCCGTGTGTCACGCACATGTGCTCCTTCAATCTCTCTGAAGACAGGTTAAGTTAACAGTAGTTGAGACAAAAATTTGGTGTGATTCATAGACAGCTTTATTTCACAGTAAGGTGAAATATACAGAATAAACAGGTATAATTAGAGTTGCTTAGTTTAAATGGTACAATTGATGTTCAATTGTGTTACAAAAATAGGATGTCACTATCCAACTTTGGTGTCTCGAATTACTTAACACAAACAGAATAGAAACAGAGGAAGATAGGAATAGCAGTATCTCATTCAGCACCTCGAGCATGTTCCACCATTCAATTAAAGCATGGCTGACCTGTGCCACAACTCTGTTTACCTGCCTTTGCTCCATACCCTTCGATACCCTTACCTTGCAAAAATCCAGTGACCGGTCTATAAAATTTCAATTCACCCAGCATCCATGGGGGGGGGGGGGGGGGGAAGGAGTTCTAGATTTCCATTACCCTTTGCATCAAAAAGTGCTCCATGGTTTTACTCCTGAATGGCCCAGCTCTAAATTTAAGATTGTTGCCTCTTGTTCTGGATTCCGCCAGCAGAGGAAATAATTATCTATATGGAATTCTTTTGTCATTTTAAACACCTCAATTAAATAACCCCTCAACCTTCTAAACTCAAGGGAATAGAAGCAAGTTTCTGCAACCTGTCCTCTTAATTTAACCCTGTAATTCCCAGTATCATTCTGGTGAATCTGCGCTGTACCTCCTCAAACGGCAATAAATTCTTCCTGAGATTTGGTGTCCAAAACTGAACGCAGTACTCCAGATGGAATCTGACCACGGCCCTCTGTACATTCTGTCCCACAGTCTCGGAGTAGGACCACCCTGTCGCTGAGTCTCCTGTCTGTTCCAACCTTCCTGCAGCAATTCACTGCTTGACTGCCTTTTCGGTGTCTGTTCTTATTTTTTTTTAAAGTTTCTCTCAAGACAGCAGAGATCAAGAGTTTTCCAACAACAAAGTACAAGGTATCTTTCTGAATACCCAGACACGCCAACAAATCACTTATTGTTTGGCCTCAGGAAAACAATTTCCCATCTTGTATATTAATTACCTCTCGTCTGACAACAGATCTACAACCCAGCATGGGGCTGTCCTGTTTTTGCTCAAAACACATTTCAAAATAGCTCATGCCCAGGTCTTTTTCCATGGATGGCAGTGGAGGTTGAGATTACTATGAAGTGGGGTTGAGAGACTGGGGTTAAGGAACGCCTGCCTGCCTGTTCGGATGAAGAAAACAGAGAAAGGAAATTTGAACTGAAAAAGGTGGAAATCGAGGATCAGACTGCTGAACCATCAGTAGACCCCTCAAAGAAAACAGCATCCCCCATCACCTTTCCAAGTGACTTCATTGGTTTAGGTTCTGGTTTTCTTGATTGGTGGACCTTCCTCAGTGCTCATGGGTAAGAATTTGATTTGTTGCTGCTTTAGGAATATGAAATTGCAGCCAATCAAAAAGTTTGATATTAAACTGTGAAGTGATGGACAGAAAATGTGCCCCATCATAATATTTTCAATGAAGAAGATAACAGGCATTTCTCGCTGAGACAGGAAGTTATGCTAGTGCAAGGAAGGGAGTGCCTATGGTGACCCCCAAGATATCGATGGTGGGATTATTAATTACGGTATTGCCACTGAAGATCAAGGGCAAATAGCTGGGCTTTCTTTTGTTGCAGATGGTCATTACTTGGTATTCATGTGGCGTGAACTTTACCTGCAACTTCAGCTCATCTGAACTCTGCTTTTTTTTTATTCGTTCATGGGATGTGGGAGTCGCTGGCAAGGCCGGCATTTATTGCCCATCCCTAATTGCCCTCGAGAAGGTGGTGGTGAGCTGCCTTCTTGAACCGCTGCAGTCAGTGTGGTGACTGTTCTCCCACAGTGCTGTTAGGAAGGGAGTTCCAGGATTTTGACCCAGCGACAATGAATGGCGATATATTTCCAAGTCGGGATGGTGTGTGACTTGGAGGGGAACGTGCAGGTGGTGTTGTTCCCATGCGCCTGCTGCTCTTGTCCTTCTAGGTGGTAGAGGTCGCGGGTTTGGGAGGTGCTGTCGAAGAAGCCTTGGCGAGTTGCTGCAGTGCATCCTGTGGATGGTGCACACTGCAGCCACAATGCGCCGGTGGTGAAGGGAGTGAATGTTTAGGGTGGTGGATGGGGTGCCAATCAAGCGGGCTGCTTTATCTTGGATGGTGTCGAGCTTCTTGAGTGTTGTTGGAGCTGCACTCATCCAGGCAAGTGGAGAGTATTCCATCACACTCCTGACTTGTGCCTTGTAGATGGTGGAAAGGCTTTGGGGAGTCAGGAGGTGAGTCACTCGCCGCAGAATACCCAGCCTCTGACCTGCTCTCGTAGCCACAGTATTTATATGGCTGGTCCAGTTAAGTTTCTGGTCAATGGTGACCCCCAGGATGTTGATGGTGGGGGATTCGGCGATCGAAATGCCGTTGAATGTCAAGGGGAGGTGGTTGGACTCTCTCTTATTGGAGATGGTCATTGCCTGGCACTTGTCTGGCATGAATGTTACTTGCCACTTATGAGCCCAAGCCTGGATGTTGTCCAGGTCTTGCTGCATGCAGGCTCGGACTGCTTCATTATCTGAGGGGTTGCGAATGGAACTGAACACTGTGCAGTCATCAGCGAACATCCCCATTTCTGACCTTATGATGGAGGGAAGGTCATTGATGAAGCAGCTGAAGATGGTTGGGCATAGGACACTGCCCCGAGGAACTCCTGCAGCAATGCCCTGGGGCTGAGATGATTGGCCTCCAACAACCACCACCATCTTCCTTTGTGCTAGGTATGACTCCAGCCACTGGAGAGTTTTCCCCCTGATTCCCATTGACTTCAATTTTACTAGGGCTCCTTGGTGCCACACTCGGTCAAATGCTGCCTTGATGTCAAGGGCAGTCACTCTCACCTCACTGGAATTCAGCTCTTTTGTCCATGTTTGGACCAAGGCTGTAATGAGGTCTGGAGCCGAGTGGTCCTGGCGGAACCCAAACTGAGCATCGGTGAACAGGTTATTGGTGAGTAAGTGCCGCTTGATAGCACTGTCGACGACACCTTCCATCACTTTGCTGATGATTGAGAGTAGACTGATGGGGCGGTAATTGGCCGGATTAGATTTGTCCTGCTTTATGTGGACAGGACATACCTGGGCAATTTTCCACATTGTCAGGTAGATGCTAGTGTTGTAGCTGTACTGGAACAGCTTGGCTAGAGGCGCAGATAGTTCTGGAGCACAAGTCTTCAGCACTACAGCTGGGGTGTTGTCGGGGCCCATAGCCTTTGCTGTATCCAGTACACTCAGCCGTTTCTTGATATCACGTGGAGTGAATCGAATTGGCTGAAGACTGGCTTCTGTGATGGTGGGGATATCGGGAGGAGGCTGAGATGGATCATCCACTCGGCACTTCTGGCTGAAGATGGTTGCAAACGCTTCAGCCTTGTCTTTTGCACTCACGTGCTGGACTCCGCCATCATTGAGAATGGGGATGTTTGCAGAGCCTCCTCCTCCCGTTAGTTGTTTAATTGTCCACCACCATTCACGGCTGGATGTGGCAGGACTGCAGAGCTTTGATCTGATCCGTTGGATGTGGAATCGCTTAGCTCTGTCTATAGCATGTTGCTTCCGCTGTTTAGCATGCATGTAGTCCTGAGTTGTAGCTTCACCAGGTTGGCACCTCATTTTTAGGTACGCCTGGTGCTGCTCCTGGCATGCTCTTCTACACTTCTCATTGAACCAGGGTTGATCCCCGGCTTGTTGGTAATGGTAGAGTGAGGAATATGCCGGGCCATGAGGTTACAGATTGTGCTGGAATACAATTCTGCTGCTGCTGATGGCCCACAGCGCCTCATGGATGCCCAATTTTGAGCTGCTAGATCTGTTCTGAATCTATCCCATTTAGCACGGTGGTAGTGCCACACGACACGTTGGATGGTGTCCTCAGTGCGAAGACAGGACTTCATCTCCACGAGGACTGTGCGGTGGTCACTCCTACCAATACTGTCATGGACAGATGCATTTGCGACAGGTAGATTGGTGAGGATGAGGTCAAGTAAGTTTTTCCCTCGTGTTGGTTCGCTCACCACCTGCCGCAGGCCCAGTCTAGCAGCTATGTCCTTCAGGATTCGGCCAGCTCGGTCAGTAGTGGTGCTACCGAGCCACTCTTGGCGATGGACATTGAAGTCCCCCACCCAGAGTACATTTTGTGCCCTTGCTACCCTCAGTGCTTCCTCCAGGTGGTGCTCAACATGGAGGAGGACTGATTCATCAGCTGAGGGAGGACGGTAGGTGGTCATCAGCAGGAGGTTTCCTTGCCTGTATACTATCCCGCACCAATTCCGCTCACCCATCACCCGTCCTTGCTGACATATATTGGCTCCCAGTCCCCCAACGCCTCTAATTTAAAATTCTCAGTCTTGTGTTTAAATCCCCTCCCTATCTCTGTAACCTCCTCCAGCCCGACAACCTCCACAGAACTCTGCGTTCCTCCAACTATGGCTTCTTATGTATCCCCCCTCCCTTTGACCCACCACTGGCAGCCAGCAGCTGTCTCGGCCCCATGCTCTGGAATTCCCTCCATAAACCCTTCTCTTCAAGACCCTCTTTAACCCACCTCTATGACCAAGCTTTAGGTCACTCCTCCGAATATCTCCTTCTTTGGCTCAGTATCCATTTCATTTTTATTACGCCTCGGTGAAGCACCTTGGGACCTCTCTCAATATTAATGGCACTATATAAATGCAAGGTGTAATTGTCAAAATTATAGCGGTTCCTTCTGAGGGAGCCTAGGGCCTCTGAAGATATTGTAAAAAAAATTGCATAAATATGTAATAGTGTGAAATCCTTACTTTATGTATACTTTGAATCTTAGTATTTGATGTTTGAGAAAGGTGCCAGACAAAAGCTTTTTCAGAAAAGATTTTGTTTTTCTTTGCTATAGTTAAGAGTTGTGAGTGAATCAAAGTGTGACATGAGAGGGACAACAAATAGGGACAGGAAAGGTGCACATTTGTACAGTTTTTGATAGATTTTGATAGAGATAGATTTTGAAAGCTTAGATGCTGAAAGTATCAACAGAAAATGCTGGAAAACGCTCAGGTCAGGCAGCATCTATGGAGAGAGAAACAAAGTTAATGTTCCAGGTCGATGACTTTTCATCAGTCCTGATCTGAAACGTTAACTCGGACCTGCTGAGGATTTCCCAGCATTTTCTGTTTTTATTTCAGATTTCCAGCAAATGGCTTTTGTTTCTGACAGTATCAACCCTTAAATGATTACTCAGGAACAGTAGAATATATTGAAGAAATAATAGGTTATTAGTACAGTAGATAATTTGGTCATACATGTAGAAAGCGTAGTATTCAGAATGCCTAAATGCTACACTTAAAATTGACTGTGGGACTGTCTCACGTTACAAATATTACAACACTGAACAGTTTTCCCCTCCTTTGTAGTTACAATAGGCAGAACCAATAGTACCACATTTACAACCAACACAGCCAAACGTCATCAAGATGTGTTGTAAGAAATTATTGCGGAACAGAATTATTTCAGATAATGCAGCAAGTATGGTCAAAGAACAACAATAGCCTTTATTGGGAAATAGGGGATAGCATCAATTTCACTACTGAAGTTTAGCTTATCTGTTAAAAAAGACATGACCTCAGAGAAAATGGCTTATCTTCAGTATTCAACAATTTAATTTTACATATCTAATGCACTCATACATACCCAAGTGCACTTCGGGGAAAAAAAGCGCCACATGAAAAACATCCACATTACCTGTTTCTATATTGAAGTAGTATCAGATATTGGTCATGTTTTTCATCGAAGTCTATTAAAACATTTTGGTCAGCTCTTTTCGCACTAAATGCCTACAAAATAAGTAAGACTTAATTGAGCAACAGGTTGGTTACACATTTTCTTCTCTTCTTAATAAAATATTTCTAAAGCCATTGCACATTTTGATCATATGCTGTCTGTGTGAGGAGTACACGGATACATTAAGATTTACTGATATGATTGTACTTGTAAAGAGATTCAGCAGTATCAACGAAGGAAGGTGGTCCTACTAGTTGCTTTCATTGTGTAGCTGCCCTTGCCTGCATTCAGGCTATTCCTGGTTTGCTTTCTTTTCATGAGAGGTATCTTTTGGGAGTGGGGGGGGGGGGAGGTGGCGGGGGGGGTGAGGCTGTGTTGAGTGAACCTCAGTAACATATCCAAGAACGCTCAATATTTCTGTATTTCCAGAGAGATATTCTAACGGAGCTTCAATTATGTGTTTATTGTGAGGAGGGCAACGTAGCAGGATACATTGTCTTGCAACTAGCAGCAAGAGCTGTGCTAACCAGTGTGCTTCATGGGGCATTCGCTCTCCAGAGAGTGGATTCAGTAAGCATGGAACTAGGTCCTCCAGAATTGTGAGGCCAATCATTATCTTGAGGTCTCCCAGACCACTTTCTAGAATGACTGAATGGAGATTGGAGAGAAACTAGAGAGAGATTTAGGTTCAGGGCTAGGACAGGTGGGAGCCTGAGAGGGAAAGTTTGGTTTGGTGGCGTAGGAGGAAGGGATGTAAGTAGCAGAGGCAGATGAACAGATGAACTTCTCTATAAAGATTGAGACTATGAGCTCCTAGCACTTGATCTTGGAGGCGAGGATTGAGAGGGGCAAGGGAGAGGGAGGGGTTTAAGGAGACGGTTAATAGTGGAGGAAAGAGTTTAGGGGCTAATTTTGTTTTCCAGGATAATCCTTGGGAGTAGTGGGTGCTTGTCACAGAGGAGGGTGAGGTCCAATAGTGCTTGATGTGGTCCAGCCAGATCTGCTGATGGATGGCTAAACCAGTTATGTGCCACATAGTCTAATTTATATAAAAAGAGGCACTTGTAAGATGTCTGCAGCGTCCAGGAAGAACACTTAATCTTGTTTGTATTGAATAGAAGGTAGAATAGAAAAAGAAATTAGATATTTAGCTTTAAAATCAGTTATATGGACAAATCAAGAGCAGTGCCAACAGGGTTTAAACTAAACCAATGGTGTGCCTATGTAAAAGTACTATGTATGAATGTTATGGTTAATTACACAGAAATATGCATAATTCATATAGTACAGGAGTTTTTAAAAAGTTAGTCACAGAGTCTGTCTGTAAGGTAGGCAGTCCTGCTATCCTTTCATTATCTGGTGCTCAGCATGTCAATAATCTCTGAATCTTTTACAAGCCTACAGTGGATTTAAATATAATTCAGAAGTACCAGTTGGTACACAAACCTTCACACATGTTCAAAATGTGAAATCCTGTCAGGTGTACTTGACAAAGTGCCAACTGGCAATGTCATCTGAAAGAGACTGGAAACTCCTTACATGATAAACAGAAAATAAGATACTTCCTCCTCCCATTTTGAAAGTGATAATGCAAAATACTGAAAAGGCAATTCAGGTCATTTAAAAAATGCACGGTCTGATATATGCATACGATAATATTGCATGGTACTATGCATGGACCATTAGACCGTAATTAATAGTGTTCATGATTCTAGACAAAAATCTAGGATTGTGTGTGTATTTTATCCACTTGAGGTTAACATGCAGACTTATGCCCTAGAATATGTTCTATAAAGGGAAAAAAAAAAATCAATTTATCTGCAAAATAAACCAAAACTAGAATTTTACAGGCAAACATATACTAATGGTACTCTTATCATTATTACACGTGCTAAATATGTTGCACAATAACAGGAACGTGCTCAGTAAAGAACCACCACGCAGACAGAAGATTGAAATATACTGTAGCCCCGTTACACATGATGGCTTTGGTAATTACAGCAAGGTAGAGTTTCCTCTTGTTTTGTGCCCATTTCCAGCGCAATCGGCCAAATCAGCGCAAAAGATCGGGGAATTTTAAACGTAAATGAGTTACACCCAAAACCACTTACTTTTGGGTTTTACTGCAATCTTTTATGCTGCTTTTAGGATTCAATGTGCTCGGATCCGGCCCCGCCCACAAAACTGGCCCCACCCCCAGGTCGACATTGCGAGTTTTGTCAATTGCGCTGGTTCGGGAAGGCTCTTCAAATTGCGCTCATTTTCTTAGGCTCATAGGCACTAGTAGGCATGTTTTAAAAGTTTTCACATATCAAAAAATATTTAATTTACTAGGAAACTGACTAGTGTACACCAATGAAATTAGTAAATGGTTCAGTATAGTTTTTTTTTTAAAGTCATTTTCAGTGATTTATAAAATCAGGTTACTCACAGGTGGAGGACTAGATACTTATTAAAAATGCTTATTTTTTGTGATAAACCCATTTTCAGCTTTATTAAAAAAAACTGCATCAGTGAATATTTTTTAATGCAAAGAAAAAAAAAATAAGTGATTACATTCTATTACTCTGCCCAATTGTGCTGGTTCATGGAAGATTTTATGTTTGTGATTATGCAAATACATTTTAGAAGAAACTTGAACTGTAACCTAACCAGTGCAATTTTGGGTGCAATTTCCCAATGGCGCCCAAAGCGGAAACTCTTCCCCTGCAAGAGACAGAAAGAAACGTCCAGGGAAATAGGAAACATAACACAGTTAGAGAGTGGAAAGCAAATACAGACCAACATTCAACTTTTAGTTAACCCTTAGAGTAAAAAACACATGTTTTCCAAATGTGCTAGTTTTAGCTGTCTGAATGCCAATCAGTAGCAAAATGTTGTTCAGATAAATGGTCTCAAAATCCTAAAGTATATGTCTTCATTTAGTCACCTGTTTGGGCTTCAATTTAGATGAGCTGTCATTTTGCTTGCAGGAAAGAACATTTATTTGACCCAATCTTAAAGCAAAATAATGCTATAATAACATGTGCTGAAGAGGATAGATGCAAGGAGTTTTTGCG
Organism: Heptranchias perlo; assembly: GCF_035084215.1. NCBI lineage: Eukaryota > Metazoa > Chordata > Chondrichthyes > Hexanchiformes > Hexanchidae > Heptranchias > Heptranchias perlo. Next base: position 20,799,407 of record NC_090346.1, on the reverse strand, counting down.
ACATCAGTACAATAAACAAAACTCCATAAATCATCCAAACCTTGACAGTTAGATGACAAACTATTTCCTTAGGAATATTTTAATCTTACCTCACCCCATTCCTTTGACCTGTCCTTGTCTTTTTTTGCTTGGCCAGAGCGTCCCCTTAAACTGCGCCCTTTGGAGAAAAAAATGTAATTACAGATAAGCAGACTGTGGTCAGAAAACAATAATGGTTTTATCTGCAATAAAAATAGGGGCATAAAAATTACCAGCAAACGACAGATATTTCAAAAATACACTTTTTTTCCTTTTTATTCACAAATACTAAATCAGGACCTAATTAACTCTTAATTAATTGATGTACAAGCATAAGACATTAAATGGTATTGTAGGAGCTGAAATATTCTACTGGTCTAGGGTCTGTGGCCTTCCATTTCTAGATCCCCTTTTTTCTCTCTCTCTTTCTGGTGTTTGCAGCAACGCAAATAAAGAGATGCAAGTCTTTCCTGCTTTCTTAACATCCAGCCATGTTGTGCTACTAATGAAAGTCACGAGACTCATGGATCCAGGCAGGTCCTGTTGTTTACACCGGCTGACAGGTCACTACAGGAACAGCAGGTTAAAAGTCAAGATGTGCATTTTAATGACGAAACAGAAGTGGAGCGCTGGAAGAGTTTAGGGAGTGGATTCCAGAGTGTGGGGCCTAGGCGGCTGAAAATACAGCCGCCAGTGGTGGGGCGAAGGGAGCAATGCACAAAAGAACAAAGAGCCCTTACAGGTTTATGGGGCTGGAGGAGGTTACATAGATAGGGAGTGGCAAGGTCTTTAAGGGATTTAAACAGTAGAATGAGAATTTTTAAATTGGCGGGATCATGAGCCAATGTAGGTCAGCAAGGACAGGAGTGATGAGCGAGATGATGTAAGATAGGATGTAGGCAACAGAGTTTTGGATGAGCTGAAGTTTGGATGGGAGGCTGGTCAGGTGAGCATTGGAATAGTCGTGTCTGGTGACAGATGAGATGAGGCAGGCGATGTTACAGAGGTGGAAGTAGGCGGTATTTGCGATGGAGAGGAGATGGGGGTCACAAGCTCAGCTCAGGGTTGAATCAGATGCAGAGGTTGTGAATCCTCTGGTTCAACCTGAGGCAGTGCCTGGGAAGCAGGATGGAATCAGTGGCAAAGGTACAGACTTTTTGGCATGGGCCAAAGACGATGGCTTCAGTCTTCCCAATGTTTAACTGAAACAAATCAAAGCTCATCCAAGACTAGGAAGTTAATTTTAACCCCCAAGGACAGGTGGGTTGGGGGTGGGTGGCAAGGTAAAAATTGTAAAAATGTAAAACCCCAACCCACGCACTTCTGGTTTTAACAGAGGCAGGTTGAGGAGCGGGCGAACGACCCGCTCTTAGGAGGTGGTTCAGTCAGTAAAATCTTTTTAAGGAGGCCATATGCTTCCACTTTAACAGCTTTTTTATTTTTAGTTTTTTTATTTTTTAACTCCTGGGGAGCCAGGATTGCCGGGCCTTCTGATTCTTGTTACATAAAAGGAGGCAAGAAGGGCCTGATCCCGTTGCGTATAACACCCCCCACCACCCCTTCATCACTCTGTCATGGCAAGCATACTCCATCACAAGACTCCTCACACCCACTTAAGTGTCACCAGAAACCATCCTTCACTTTCTATGCACTTGCTCACCTCCCAATTTATGAACCCAACACTGTCACTCACCCCAATCCTAAAGCAATGCGATGCATGTGTGTGACAATTAACACATATTTCACAAAGATGCCGACTTTATTTAATTGATGTGTGAAGTATGAGAAGCCCGAGCATGGAAATTGGCAAGATTGTTATTGTGCCAAGACTAAGTCGCTTCGCTTTATTTTGTCTTCATGCCTACAAGGAGATTCTCCTGATATGGATGATGGACATCATTCCTTCTGAGGGTGCACCATCACAGGATATGCAGCCATGCACCAGCACAATTCGGTGGGTCCTGTTAGACAGATAGTTGGGTTGTCACTGATGGCAGGGGCAACTGTAGAGAGTCTGCATCGGAGGCCACACTCTTCTCCAAGCTCTGCTCAGCTGGACACAAATGCTGAACCCTGGAAACAATCGTTGAGAAGGAGAATGATTTAGGTACAGTTGCATCTTTGCTAGGTACTGGAAAATGTGCAATCGCACACTCTCCATAATAGCTGAGAGGATAGCGGAGTCCAACTCCTGCATTAGTGAAGAGATGTCGCAGGTAAGTGCTAGAATGTCTGTACTGGAGACTCCATTGAGCTACAAGCATGGATCTCAAATGAGTCTATGCAGGCCATGACCGTGCAGGAGATGTCTGCCTCCTTCAAGAGGATGACAAATATCTTATCAGTGGCCTTTCAATGAGTCACTGATCTTCACCAAGCTGCTCTCCAGCAGAGTGGTAGAGGTGTTGTGGCTCTAGCCCAGGAAAGGGATGATGGCAAAACGGGACATGGAAGTGGGAACTACACTCCAAGCGCTCCCACGTCTCACCCATTGACGCCCCCCCCAATCAGTACCCAAAATAGTGCCTCCTCTCCCAATGGCCAAGTTTACCCCTCCATGGGTTCCAAAATCCAGAGGTCGTAAGCCAAAAGCATCTCAGCAGTCAGGGCAGGGATCTGAGCAGCCTGCCTCTACCTCTACTGAAGCCACAGGGGATGCACCACGTGGAAGCAGTAGAAAGCCTAAGTTTAAGCAATTGTAGTTCACCAAGGGTATGCTCAAGGGTGTTTGAACAAATGTTAAGTTATAATTTATATTGGCACATAAAATTTATTCATAATTACCACTTCCAAGGCTTCTACTTTATTGCTTCCAGATTTTCAAGTGGACCTTTCATTACTTCATGATCAATGCCAATACATGGCGACATCCATTGGGCGGCTGTGCAATGGGTGCTGAAGGACTGTTTTGTGCAAGGCAGGGGGTTTGGTAGTCATGGTGATGATTTTGGCAGGTGGCATGAGTATGTCAAAGATCTTCATTTTTAGAATGTCAGATGAGGGCATCCCAGGCAGCAGGTCCAGCAATGCGTGTACCATTGCCATATTCCTCCTCCTCATCCTCAATGTTGCCGTGGACAGAGGATGTTTGAGGAGCGCCTTCGTCCTTGACCACCTGTAAACCTCCCTGCAGCGCAATGTTGTGCAGCACGCACCACACTACGATTATCCTGGAGACCCTCGCTGGCGAGTCCTGAAGGGATCCCCCGGAACTGCTGAGGCATCTGAAGAACATCTTTAACTTGCCTATGGCTTGCTTAATGGCATACTTGGTGGTCATGTGGCTCTGGTTGTATCTTTGTTGTACCTTGTTGGTGGGGTTCCTCACAGATATGTAATCCACATTTGCAGGTGGTATCCCTTGTCTCCAACGAGCCAGCTTGTAAGTCTATCTCTTGCCTGGAAGAAGTCTAGAACGTTTGACTGGCACAAAATGAAGCCATCATGACAGCTGCCAGGGAATCTGGCGCACACCTGCACTTGTGTGCTGACGATTGAGAGATGTCACCGGTGGAGTGCAGCAAGGATCCAGAGGCAAAGAAATTCACGGTTGTGGTTACTTTCTGTGCGACGGACAATGCGTGGCCACCAGGTCCAGCGGGGAGCAGCTCTTCTCGAAGGAGGCTGCAGATGTCTACGACCACCTGCCGCCTCAATCTGAGCCTGCGTAGGTACAGCTCCTCAGAGATCCAGGAAGCTCAGCCTCTGCCTGTAGACACTCATGTGGGTAGTGCCTCCTGTGACCTCGGCCCCGTTGTTGGTCCCCTCTCTGCTGTTCTTCAGATCCTTGAAGCGCACCTCTGTCTTGTGCATATGCAGATCCCAGAATTGCATGTCATGCCTGCCCTGAATAGTGATTCTCCTCCTCATCAGATGTACTGTGAAATAGATCCATTGCACCCCCATCCTGATCTAGTCAGTTTGAGAGGCTCCAAAATGTTGGTAAATATGTGAACACAAAAATTCTCAGTTTCAATAAAGAAATCTCAGTCTAAAAACAAAGAACTCTCAGCCAAACTATTGCCATTGAACTGAATGACTTGACCTTTTTTGCGATGTCTCAATCACAGCTTTAAAAGGGCCAAATAAGCTTCTGCTGCATCTCGCCTCCATTTCAATGGTGGCTTTCAGAAGCCATGGGAAACGCGTGCAGAAGTTAAATCCGTTTCTGTTACAGAATCCACAAAAATTTAAGTACCTCAAGTGTTTAAATTACCTACATTGCCCCTTTAACAATCGGCCCGACGGCTTTAAGTGAGGAAGGGACTTAAAGGCATCCAAACACGCCTGGGTTAAACCCCAAAGTGGGTGCGTTGAAGCTGGGTTGCGGACCTGCTTCCAAATTCTGTCATTTTGACCTCACACCCATCCCCACACCCATTCTTGGGGTTTAAAATTCTGCTGCAAAAGTCAGTCAGGAAAGCAGCAGAAAGGCTGCAAAAGGATAAAGACAGCAGCAAGGCCACAATGGATAAATAATCTCTGCACTGTTAGCAGGGCAGATAGCACAGCAAATCTATCTTACTAAGAACCCCTCCAAGTGGCCTGATGTATGCGCATACTTTTTGCTTTTGTAACGGTCACAAACAGAAAATGAACTGATTGTACCAAGTGACTTTTATCATACTCCGATATTCTGTATATTTTGTCTACTAAGGAATAAAGAAGATTATGAACAAAACCAAACAATGCCTCGCCCAGTGATATCTCGATCTACCGGTTGAGAGATAAAAGGAGTGTGTTTAAGATACAGAGATCCTGTCCAGGTCACAAGGGAGTTTTGCTGTTACATTCCTGAGTCCTGCTACCTTGTTAACCGGCAGAGGGCAGTGGAAGTCAACATCTTTTTAAAAACATAAGCAGGCAACTAACGCCACCGAGCCCGAGTAGATATCTGCGGCAGACCTGAATTCTTAACAAATGGAAAGAGGGAAGTCAGAAAACAGATAAAAACCATGGAAGGCGCAAACAAGCTTGAAACTTAGGATGAGCACAAAATAGTAAATATTTGGATTAATTACTTTCTCCAAATATTCATACAGAAGACATGAGCAACATGCGCCCCAGAGTTAACCAAAGCAATAATTAACAACAGATATAAGTGAGATTTAAGTCCTAGACAGGCCAAAAGGGCTCAAAATAAATCAATCCCCATGGTTAGATGGTATTTATCCCAAATTTATGAAAGAAACTAGAGGGGAGATTTGTGAGGCACTAACAATCACTATGAGGGAATCACTGGACACTGGGGATGTACCAGTACATTGGAAACAAGCTAATGTGGCCCATATTCAAAAAAGGGTGACAAAGTAGACAGAAGCAACTACATCCATTGGTATTACTTCAATTGTGTAAAATAATGGAATCAATTGTCAGAAGTAAACTTGACTATCTATACAACAATAATCTAATAAACGGCAGTCAGCATAACTTCAGAAGCAGAAGATCCTCTTCAACTTCTTTGAGAAAGTGACAATTCCAGTGGACTGTGTGACATGGTACACCTAGATTTCCAAACGGCATTTAACAAAGTTCGACACAAAAGGCCATTATTTTTTTTATTCGTTCATGGGATGTGGGCGTCACTGGCGAGGCCGGCATTTATTGCCCATCCCTAATTGCCCTCGAGAAGGTGGTGGTGAGCTGCCTTCTTGAACCGCTGCAGTCCGTGTGGTGAAGGTTCTCCCAAAGTGCTGTTAGGAAGGGAGTTCCAGTATATTGACCTAGTGATGAAGGAACGGCGATATATTTCCAAGTCGGGATGGTGTGTGACTTGGAGGGGAACGTGCAGGTGGTGTTGTTCCCATGCCTGCTGCTCTTGTCCTTCTAGGTAGTAGAGGTCACAGGCTTGGGAGGTGCTGTCGAAGAAGCCTTGGCGAGTTGCTGCAGTGCATTCCTGTGCATGGTACACACTGCAGCCACTGTGCGCCGGTGGTGAAGGGAGTGAATGTTTAGGGTGGTGGATGGGGTGCCAATCAAGCCGGCTGCTTTGTCCTGGATGGTGTCGAGCTTCTTGAGTGTTGTTGGAGCTGCACTCATCCAAGTAAGCGGAGAGTATTCCATCACACTCCTGACTTGTGCCTTGTAGATGGTGGAAAGGCTTTGGAAGTCAGGAGGTGAGTCACTCGCCGCAGAATACCCAGCCTCTGACCTGCTCTTGTAGCCACAGTATTTATATGGCTGGTCCAGTTAAGTTTCTGGTCCAGTTAAGTTTCTGGTCAATGGTGACCCCCAGGATTCAGCGATGGTAATGTCATTGAATGTCAAGGGGAGGTGGTTAGACTCTCTTGTTGGAGATGGTCATTGCCTGGCACGAATGTTACTTGCCACTTATTAGCCCAAGCCTGGATGTTGTCCAGGTCTTGCTGCATGCGGGCTCGGACTGCTTCATTATTTGAGGGGTTGCGAATGGAACTGCACACTGTGCAATCATCAGCAAACATCCCCATTTCTGACCTTATGATGGAGGGAAGATCATTGATGAAGTAGCTGAAGATGGTTGGGCCTAGGACACTGCCCTGAGGAACTCCTGCAGCAATGCCCTGGGGCTGAGATGATTGGCCTCCAACAACCACTACCATCTTCCTTTGTGCTAGGTATGACTCCAGCCACTGGAGAGTTTTCCCCCTGATTCCCATTGACTTCAATTTTACTAGGGCTCCTTGGTGCCACACTTGGTCAAATGCTGCCTTGATGTCAAGGGCAGTCACTCTCACCTCTGGAATTCAGCTCTTTTGGCCATTAGTTACGCCAAAAGCTGTGGGGATCCAGGGTAAATCTTGGGAATTGGCTGAAGGGTTGAAAACAACAGATATCTGTTGGAGGAGTTATATCAGGGGATGAGAAGTGTGTAGTGCCCCAGGGCTCAGTGTTGAGAACATCAATAACTTGGATTCAGAATATCAATAGAACCAGTTACATTTGCAAATTATACCAAATTAAAAGTAGCTGTGGAATTGAAGACGACAGCCCAGAACATTTTTTAAAATTTGAACAAAATATGTATATGGGTAGAATAATGGCAGATGAAATTTACTGAAAACAATTGTAAACTACTGCACATAAGAAAAGTGGGTAACATATATATTATGAATGATGTTGAAATAGCGAAACATGAAATAGAAAGAGACCTAGGAGTCTCAATTAACTCAATGTTCAACATGTAGAACAGCATTCAATGAAGTCAATAGAATGTTGAACCACTGTTGTAGAACACAAGTCAGAGGAGGTCATGATCAAACTGTATCGTGCTCCAATCAGATCACACCTTCAATACTGGGTTCAATTCTGGTCATTGATTAACATGAAAGATGTTCAAACCTGGCTCTACTTCAGAAGACAAGAAGCATCTCCACATTGAGAAATGTTGACATAGGAACAGAAGTAGGCCATTCAGCCCCTCTAGCCTGTTCCGCCATTCAATCAGATCATGGCCAATCTGTACCTTAACTCCATCTACCCGCCTTGGTTACATAACCCTTAATACCCTTTCCTAACAAAAATCTATCAATCTCAGTTTTGAAATTTTCAATTGACCTCGCCTCAACAGCTTTTTGGGGGAAGAGAGTTCCAGATTTCCATTACCCTTTGTGTGATGGAGTGCTTCCTGACATCACCCCTTAACGGCCTAGCTCTAATTTTAAGGTTCCCTTATTCTGGACTTCCCCCACCAGAGGAAACAATTTCTATCTACCCTTTCAAATCCTTTAATCATCTTAAACACCTCAATTAGATCATCCTTTAATCTTCTATACTCAAGGGAATACAAGCCTAGTCTACGCAACCTGTCCTCATAATTTAACCCTTTTAACCCAGGCATCATTCGGGTATCACAGTTTCACTTTTCTTGGCTAAGAAACAGAGTAACCCAGCTATACCATCAATTTAGCCGCAGCGAAGATCACAATTTAGCAGTGAGGAAGAACACAACACTAAGTGAGATCGGAGGCTATTAAGGGGGGCCTGAGAGCGGGAAAGCTGAGCTAAGGGAGATCGGAGGAAGGGGGTTAAAGGAGGGCCTGAGAGCATGAGATCGGAGGGAGGGGGTTAAAGGAGGGCCCGAGAGCAGGAGATCGGAGGGAGGGGGTTAAAGGACGGCCCGAGAGCGGGAGATCGGAGGGAGGGGGATAAAGGAGGACCTGAGAGCTGAGCTAAGGGAGATTGGAGGAAGGGGGTTAAAGGAGGGCCTGAGAGCATGAGATCGGAGGGAGGGGGTTAAAGGAGGGCCCGAGAGCAGGAGATCGGAGGGAGGGGGTTAAAGGACGGCCCGAGAGCGGGAGATCGGAGGGAAGGGGATAAAGGAGGACCTGAGAGCTGAGCTAAGGGAGATTGGAGGGAGGGGGATAAAGGAGGGCCCGAGAGCGGGAGATCGGAGGGAGGGGGTTAAAGGAGGACCTGAGAGCTGAGCTAAGGGAGATTGGAGGAAGGGGGTTAAAGGAGGGCCTGAGAGCATGAGATCGGAGGGAGGGGGTTAAAGGAGGGCCTGAGAGCATGAGATCGGAGGGAGGGGGTTAAAGGAGGGCCCGAGAGCATGAGATCGGAGGGAGGGGGTTAAAGGAGGGCCCGAGAGCAGGAGATCGGAGGGAGGGGGTTAAAGGAGGGCCCCGAGAGCGGGAGAGCTGAGCTTAGGGAGATTGGAGGGAGGGGGATAAAGGACGGCCCGAGAGCGGGAGATCGGAGGGAAGGGGATAAAGGAGGACCTGAGAGCTGAGCTAAGGGAGATTGGAGGGAGGGGGATAAAGGAGGGCCCGAGAGCGGGAGATCGGAGGGAAGGGGATAAAGGAGGACCTGAGAGCTGAGCTAAGGGAGATTGGAGGGAGGGGGATAAAGGAGGGCCCGAGAGCGGGAGATCGGAGGGAAGGGGATAAAGGAGGACCTGAGAGCTGAGCTAAGGGAGATTGAAGGGAGGGGGATAAAGGAGGGCCCAAGAGCAGGAGATCGGAGGGACGGGGATAAAAGGAGGACCTGAGAGCTGAGCTAAGGGAGATTGGAGGGAGGGGGATAAAGGAGGGCCTGAGAGCGGGAGATCGGAGGGACGGGGATAAAAGGAGGACCTGAGAGCTGAGCTAAGGGAGATCGGAGGGAGGGGGATAAAGGAGGGCCCAAGAGCAGGAGATCGGAGGGAAGGGGATAAAGGAGGACCTGAGAGCTGAGCTAAGGGAGATCGGAGGGAGGGGGATAATGGAGGGCCCAAGAGCAGGACAGCTGAGCTATGTACAGGCAGAAACTCATAAGTTATGTCACAAGACAACAGATTGGTTGGTGAGTATTACCGTTGTCTTTTTCTCTCTAAGTTAGGGCAGTGGGTTAAACCAAGAAGTTTCGTAAGAGGCACGGCAGGGCACCTCAGTCCCGTCGAATGCACATCCTGTGCCACGTGGGAACTCCAGGAGGCTTCTCGTGTCCTGGATGACCACGTATGCAGAAAGTGTCGTCAGCTGGAGGAGCTCGAGCTCCAGGTTTTTGAGCTTGAGCAATGGCTAGTGTCACTGCAATGTATCCATGAGGCTGAGAGCTACGTGTATAGCACATTTCAGGAGGTGGTCACCCCGCAGCTTAAGAGCATGCAGGCAGAGAGGGACTGGGTGACCACCAGACAGACAAGGAGGACCAGGCAGGTAGTGCAGGAGTCCGCTGAGTGCATTTCGCTCTTTAACCCGTATTCAGTGAGGGTGATGGTTCCCGTGGGGAGTGCAGCCAGAGCCAAGTCCACGGCACCATGGATGGCTCAGCTGTACAGGGGGGGGGGGGGGGCGAGGGGCAGGGAGGAGGCGGTGGCGGAAGAGAGAGAATGAAGATCTGGAAAGCAATAGTGATAGGGGATTCAATTGTTAGGGGAACATGGAGGTTTGCGGCCGCAGGAGTGATTCCAGGATGGTATGTTGCCTTCCTGGATGTCACTGAGCAGCTGCAGAACATTGAGGTGGGGGGAAGGGGGGGGGGTGAACAGCCAGAGACTATGGTCCATATCGGTGCCAATAACATAGGTAAGAAAAAGGGATGAGGTCCTGCAGGCAGATTTTAGGGAACTAGGAAAGAGATTAAGAAGCAGGACCTCAAAAGGTAGTAATCTCCGGATTCTCCCGGTGTTACATGCTATTGAGTACAGAAATAGGAGGATAGAGCAGATGAATGCGTGGCTGGAGAGATGGTGCAGGAGAGAGGGTTTTAGATTCCTGGGGCATTTCGACCTGTTCTGGGGGAGGTGAGACCTGCTCAAGCCAGATGGATTTCACTGCAACAGGGCCAGGACCAATATCGTCGCTGGGAGGTTTGCTAGTGCTGTTGGGGAGGGTTTAAACTAGCTTAGCAGGGGAATAGGAACCTGAACGTAGATTCAGAAGGGAGAAAAGCAGAGCTGGAAATGGAAGGCAGAAAATTAGTAAGCGAGTTTGGAAGGCAGAGGAAACAAGGGCCAGAAATTAGACAAGAGTTTGGCAGTGCTTAATGGTCTACACTTCAATGTAAGGAGTATAGTGAATAAGGCAGCTGAGCTGAAGCCACAGATAGACACGCAGAAGTATGATATCATAGGTATTACTGAAACATGGCTTAAAGAGGGGCAGGAATGGCAGTTCAACATTCCTGGTTACAGGGTTTTCAAACAAGAGAGAAAGGAGGGTAGCAATACTGGTTAAAGAAACAATTACAGCTGTAAGGAGGAATGATATGTTAGAAGGATCATTAAATGAGGCCATTTGGGTTGAACTGAAGAACAAAAAAGGGGTAATCACACTGCTGGGAGTGTACTGTAGACCCCCAGTCAGAGAGAGATAGAAGAGCAAATATGTAGGCAAATTTCTGAGAAGTGCAAAAACAATAGGGCAATAATAGTATGGGATTTTAACTACCCTAATATTAACTGGAATGGAATTAGTGCAAAAGTTATACAGGGCGCAGAATTCTTAAAACGCATTTAGGAGAACATTTTTTTAGGCAGTATGTAGCAAGCCCAACAAGAGAAGGGGCAGTTCTGGACTTAGTTTTAGGGAACGAAGCTGGGCAGGTGGAAGGGCATTTTGGTGGTGGTGATCATAATTCAGTTAGATTTAGCGTAGTTATGGAAAAGGACAAAGATAGACCAGGAGTAAAAGTTCTCAATTGGGGAAAGGCTAATTTTACTAAGCTGAGAAGTGATTTAGCAAAAGTGGACTGGAACTAGCTACTTGAAGGTAAATCAGTGTCAGAGCAGTGGGAGGCATTCAAGGAGGAGATAGTGAGGGTTCACAGCAAATACATTCCCACGAAGAAAAAGGAAGGGACTCCCAAATCTAGAGCCCCCTGGATGTCAAGGAGCATACAGGGTAGTATTGACAATTTTCATTCTTCAGAACACTAGTCAAAATGATCCTTATAAGCAAAATTTTAGAATTTTAAGAAAATGCGATCAGATCCATACAAATTACACTGTAGGTACTACTGAAGTATATTTGCAATTTGGGTGTGTTCATGTCAACAAATGCCTTGTGCGCAACACTTTAAAAAGGGGGAAAGCAAACAACAACTTGAATTTACATCGCACCTTTAACATATAAAGCATCCCAGGACACTTTATAGATGGCTGTTGGAAATGGATGCTGAGACAGGAAGAGAGAGATTAAGAGGGATTGATAGAAAGCTAGGCTGAAGAGATGGGTTTTGAGAAAGTTTTAACAATGGAGAGGTGGAAAGGTCCACCAGTCGACGGAAGTGATGCTGTCAAGCTGCTTGTCTGTCATCAAATCCTGGATGAACCACAACTTCTTCCAGCTCAACATTAGGAAGACTGAAGGCATAATCTTTGATCCCTGCCATAAACTCCAATCCCTTGCCACTGACTTCATCCCCTTTGTGGGAGCTCTCAGGCTAAACCAGCCTGCTCATAATCTTAGCATACTATTCAACTCTGAGCTGCGTTTTAAACCCCCAAATCCCACCCATTACGAAGATTATTTACTTCCACTTCTGTAACATTGCCCATCTCTTGTCACTACCACAGCCCCACTGCCACAGAAATCTTTATAAATGCTTTGTCATTTTCAGACTGGAGTATTCAAAGCCCTCCTTGCTAACCTCGGATCGTTGTCTTCCACTGCTTCCCACCCCACCACATTAACTCCAACTTGTACAAAGTTTTGCTGCTCGTGTCCTGTCCTGCACTAAGCCCCAGTTCTCACTAACCTTTACTAGCTGCCTGTCACCCACCATATTACATTTTAAATCCTTATCCTGATCTATAAATCATTCCATGGCCTTGTCTCACCTTACCTCTGCAAACTCCTCCAGCCTAATGACCCCTTTCAAATGCTTTGTTTCTCTGATTCTGACCTTCTGTTCATCTCCCCTTTGGCTCATCATTGGTGGTAGAGCCTCAGTTGCTTTGATCCTACTTTGAATGGAGAAGTACAGTTGGGCGTTACGAGATTACACGTGGAAGCGAACCTCATGCCAACAGATAATGTCGCCAAGGGGCAGCAGATAGATCAAGAGAGGTCCAAGGATAGATCCTTGGGGGACTCCAGATGTGACAGTCTGGGGAGGAGAAGAAAGCAATTATTGGAGATGTGCTTGCTGCATTTGGATGGGTAAGGATGGAATCATGCAAAGGCAGTCTTATGCAGTTGGGTGATGGAGAAGAGACAATGTAGGAGGATGGTACGAACAACTGTGTCAAATGCCACAGGTAAATCCAGGAGGACAAGGAGGAATAATGACATCATAAACTACAGTCTCAGATGTCATTCCTGACTTTGGCAAAGGTAGTTTTGGTGCCGTGAGAGGTGGAAACTGACTGAAGGGATTTAAGCAGGGAGTTTCAGGAGAGATGGGAGGCAATAACGTGATCAACTCTTGGGAAGGAAAGGGGGGTTGGAGATGGAGTGGCAACTGCAAAGGACAAGGGTCAAAAGTGGATTTTTTGAGAAAGTAGCTGATCATTAGCAGAGGCAGCTTTGCCTCCTGCAAAGATTCAGTTTGAGGCCCCAACATTTTACTAGACAATGATACTAAATACTACCCACTTAATCTGCTGTCAAATCTGCACATGTACGATCATGAAAAGGCATGTTTGCAACGGGTACTATAAAAAGTTACAAAATGATAAGCAATAGATAACACAAGAGTTAACCATAAAATCTTACAGCACAGATTCAGCCCATCATGCCTTTAAAAGAGCTATCTAATTAGTCCCACTTCCCTGCTCTTTCCTCATAGTCCTACAAATTTTTCCTTCTCAAGTATATATCCAATGCCATTTTGAATCTGTTTTCACCACCCTTTCAGGTAGTGCAATCCAGGTCATAACAACTCGTTGCGTAAAAAAAATCTCCTTGTCTCACCCCGGTTCTTTTGCCAATTATTTTATATCTACGTCCTCTGATTATCAACCATCTTGCCAATGGAAAAAATTCCTCCCTATCTACTCTATCAAAACTTCATAATTTTGAACACCGCTATTAAATCTCCCCTTAACCTTCTCTGCTCCAAGGAGAACAATCCCAGCTTCTCTAGTCTAGCCACAGAACTGAAGTCCCTAATCTCTGGTACCATTCTAGTAAATCTCCTCTGCACCCTCTCCTCGGCCTTCACGTCCTTCCTAAAGTGTGGTGCCCAGAATTGGACACAATACTCCAGCTGAGGCCTAACCAGCGTTTTATAAAAGGTTTAGCTTAACTTTTTTGCTTTCGTGCTCTATGCCTCTATTTACAAGGCCCAGGATCTCGTATGCTTTTTTAAAAAAAAAACAGCTTCAGCAACTTGTCTTGCCACCTTCAAAGGTTTGTGTATGTGAACCCCCAGGTCTCTGTTCACACTCACTCAAGTTCACAAACTTATTCATTCTCTTGCACTCTCTCACTCACACACCTCCTTTACCTGAGGGGAGAGGGAACTGTTTCCACAGGAGTTAGAGAGAATTGTACCTCGACTTCAAGGTGTGAGGGGATAGTACCCCTTTTCATTTTCTCTCTCTGGCCTGACTTCTCTCAGATTCCACTCCCTCCATGCCCTTTCATTCTATGGGACCCCAGAGACAAACCCCTTCACTCACTAGTAGTACAGTATCAGCAGCCCTAAAGTGAAAGCCTGCCCTGGAATTGGTATATACAGTCCCACCTGGGACAGACTCGCCCTAACTTCTGCCATTGGGACCACTGTGTTTCTCTTTCCTTAACAGTAGCAAATAGTTTTTTTTACATTTAAAGGCCGACTGTCTATTTAAAAATGCAATGAACCAACAGAAAAATTAACTAAACCTCTTGGTTGTGCTCGGTACTGTATTATAAATCAGCGTGTCCCATGGGGCATAGGTGTCCTTTCACTGGATCCGCTCAGGGCCCTGAGCCATTGCACGGGTTGCCTGGCTCTAATGCTGCCCCTGAACATTAAAAGCTTATCAGGTTTTTTCATCTTAAATTTATGGTCAATTTCCTTAGTCACTTAATTCAAATTATATGATAGTTCAATGTTTTCTAGCATTAAATTAGATAAAGAGGAGGTACTTAAAAGATTGGCAGTACTCAAGGTAGAAAAATCACCCGGTCCAGCTGAGATGCATCCTGAGTTACTGAGGGAAGGAAGGGTGGAAATTGCGGAGGCTCTGGCCACAATTTTCCAATCTTCCTTAGATATGGGAGTGGTGCCAGAGGCCTGGGGGATTGCAAATGTTATACCCCTATTCAAAAAAAGGGGAGAGGGATAAACTGCAATTGCGGGCTGGTCAGCCTAACATCGGTGGAGGGGAAACTTTTAGAGATAGTAATCTGGGACAAAATTAACTTGCACTTGGATAAGTATGGGCTAATAAATGAAAGTCAGCACAGATTTGTTAAAGGAAAATTGTGTTTGATTGAGTTCTTTGATGAAGTACCGGAGAGAGTTGATGAGGGTAGTGCAGTTGTTGTTGTGTGTATGGATTTTAAAAGGCATATGATAAAGTAGCACATAATAGATTTGTTAGCAAAATCAAAGCCCATTGGAATAACAGGACAGTGGCAGCGTGAATACAAAATTGGCTAGCGGACAGAAAGCAGAGAGTAGTGATGAACGGTTGTTTTTCAGACGGAAGGGAAGTTTACAGTCGTGTTCCCCGGGGTTGGTATAAGGATCACTGCTCTTTTTGATATATATTAATGACCTGGGTTTGGGTATACAGGGTATAATTTCAAAGTTTGAAGATGACACAAAACTCAAATGTACTGAACAACGTGGAGGATAGTAACAGACTTCAGAAGGACGTAGACAGACAGGTGAAATGGGCAGACACGTGGCAGATGAAATTTAACACAGTAGTGTGAAGTGATACATTTTGGTAGGAAGAATGAGGAGAGGCAATATAAGCTAAATGGTACCATTTTAAAGGGAGTGCAGGAACAGAGAGACCTGGCAGTGTATGTACACAAATCTTTGACAATGGCAGGACGTGTCATCTGCAAACTTTGAAATGATACCCTGTATAACCAAATCCAGATCAGTAATATATATCAAAAAGAGCTGTGGTCCTAATACCGACCCCAGAGGAACACCACTGTAAACTTCCCTCCAGTCTGAAAAACAACCATTCACCACTACTCTCTGCTTTCTGTCCCTTAGCCAATTTTGTGTCCACGCTACCACTGTCCCTTTAATCCCAATGGATTTAATTTTGCTAACAAGTCTATTATGTGGTGCTTTATCAAATGCCTTTTGAGAAGGCTGTTAAAAAGCATATGGGATCCAGGGCTTTATTAATAGAGGCAGAGAGTACAAAAGCAAGGAAGTTATGCTAAACCTTTATAAAACACTGGTTAGGCCTCAGCAGGAGTATTGTGTTCAATACTGGGCAGCACACTTTAGGAAGGCTTTCAAGGCCTTAGAGGTGGTGCAGAAAAGATTTACTAAAATGGTACCAGGGATGAGGGACTTCAGTTATGTGGAGAGACTGGAGGGGTAGCTCTGTTAATTAAGGATGACATGAGTATAATAGGGAGAAATGACCTCAGTTCTAAAGACCAAGATGTAGATTCAGTTTGGGTAGAGATAAGAAATAGTAAAGGCAAGAAGTCACTTGTGGGAGTAGTTTATAGGCCCCCTAACAGTAACCACACTGTAGGACAGGGTATACAGGAAGAAATAACGGGGGCTTGTGAGAAAGGAACAGCGATAATCATGGATGATTTTAATTTACATATAGATCAGAAGAATCTGATTGGCAAAGGTAGCCTGGAAGATGAGTTCATAGAGTGCTTTGGGGACAGTTTCTTAGAGCAGCACATTCTACAGCCAACCAGAGAGCAGGCTATTCTAGATCTGGTGATGTGTAATGAGACAGGATTAATTAATGACCTCATTGTAAAGGAGCCTGTAGGTAGCAGTAATCACAATATGATTGAATTTCACATTCAGTTTGAGGGAGAGAAGAGTAAGTCTAAGACTAGTGTTTTAAGCTTATATAAGGGCAATTACGAGGGCATGAAGACAGAACTGGCTAAAGTGAACTGGGAACTTAGGTTAAAGGATATGTCAGTAGAGATACAGTGGTAGTCATTTGATGAGATTTTTCACAACACTCAGCAAAGATACATTCCAGTGAGAAAGAAAGACTCTAGGGGAAGGACGTACCATCTGTGGCTAACTAAGGAAGTTAAAGATAGTATCAAATTGAAAGAAAAAGCATACAATTCCATGAAGATTAGTGGCAGGTCAGAAGATTGGACAGAATATAAAAAAAAGCAAAGAATAATAAGGAGGGAGAAATTAGAGTACAAGAGAAAGCTAGCTAGAAATATAAAAACAGACAGCAAGAGTTTCTACAGGTATTTAAAAAGGAAAAGATTAAGTAAAATGAGCGTTGGTCCTCTAGAGAGAGTCTGGGGAATTAATAATGCAGAATAAGGAAACGGCGGATGAATTGAACAGATATTTTGCGTCCATCTTCACTGTAGAGGATACAAATAACATGCCAGAAATAATTGTGAATCAAGAGGAACTTAAAACATTTACAATCACCAGGGAAAGGGTTCTGAAAAAAAATATTGGAACTAAAAGCTGACAAGTCTCCAGGTCCTGACGGACTTCATCCTAGGGTCTTAAAAGTGGCTGCAGAGACAGTAGATGCATTGGTATTAATTTTCCAAAATTCCATAGATTCTGGAAGGGTCCCATCAGATTGGAAAATAGTGAATGTAACCCCTTTATTCAAGTAAGGCGGGAGACAGAAAGCAGGAAACTACAGGCCAGTTAGCTTAACATCTGTCATAGGGAAAATGCTAGAATCTATCATTAAGGCAGTTATAGCAGGGCACTTAGAAAATCTCAATGCAATCAGGCAGAGTCAACTCGGCTTTGTGAAAGGGAAATCGTGTTTGACTAATTTATTAGAGTTCTTTGAGGAAGTAACAAGCAACATGGATAAAGGGGATCCTGTGGATGTGGTGTACTTGGATTTCCAGAAGGCATTTGACAAGGTGCTACATCAAAGGCTACTACAGAAAATAAGAGATCAAGGTGTAGGAGGTAACATTTTAGCATGGATAAAGGATTGGTTAGCTAACAGGAAACAGAGAGTAAGCATAAATGGGTCATTTTAAAGTTGGCAAGATGTAATGAGTGGAGTGCCACAGGGATCAGTGCTTGGGCCTCAACTATTTACAATCTATATCAATGACTTGGATGAAGGGACCGAATGTATGGTTGCTAAATTTGCTGATGACATAAAGATAGGTAGGAAAGTAAGTTGTGCAGAGGACATGAGGAGTCTGCAAAGGAATATAGATAGGTTAAGTGAGTGTGCAAAAATTTGACAGGTGGTGTATAATGTGGGAAAATGTGAACTTGTCCATTTTGGCAGGAGGAATAGAAAAGCAGTATATTATTTAAATGGAGAGATTGCAGAACTCTGAGGTACAGAGGGATCTGGGTGTACTAGTACATGAATCACCAAAAGTTAGTATACAGGTACAGCAAGTGATTAGGAAGGTAAATGGAATGTTGCCATTTATTGCAAGGGGAATGGAATATAAAAGTAGAGATGTTTTGCTACAGTTGTACAGGGCATTGGTGAGATCACATCTGGAATACTGTGTGCAGTTTTGGTCTCCTTATTTAAGAAAGGACATAATTGCTTTGGAGGCGGTTCAGAGAAGGTTCACTCGACTGATTCCTGGGATGAGGGGGTTATCTTATGAGGAAAGGTTGGACAAGTTGGGCCTGTATACACTGGAGTTTAGAAGATTGAGAGGTGATCTTATTGAAACATATAAGATCCTGAGGGGACTAGAAGGGGTAGATGCTGAGGGGATGTTTCCTCTTGTGGGAGAGACTAGAACTAGGGGCCACAGTTTAAAAATAAGGGGTCTCCCACTGAAGACGGAGATGAGGAGAAATGTTTTCTCTCAGAGGGTCGTGAGTCTGTGGAACTCCCTTCCCCAGGGAGCAGTAGAGGCAGGTTCATTGAATATTTTTAAGGCCGAGTTAGACAGATTCCCGATTAACAAGGGAGTCAAAGGTTATAGTAGGTAGATGGGAAAGTAGGGTTGAGGACACAATCAGATCAGCCACGATCTTATCAAATGGCAGAGCCGGCTCAAGGGGCCAAATGGCCTACTCTTGCTCTTAATTTGTATGTTCGTATGTATGTAAGTAAGCTGGGGTTGTTCCCCTTAAAACAGTGAAGGTTATGGGGAGATTTGTGAGGTGTTTAAAAATCATCAACGGTTTTGATAGAGTAAATAAGGAAAAACTGTTTCCAGTGGCAGAAGAGTCGGTAACCAGAGGACACAGGTTTAAGATGATTGGGAAAAGAACCAGAGGCGACATGAGGAAACACTTTTTTTTAAACACAGCGAGTTGTAATGATCTGGAATACACTGCCTGAAAGGGTGGTGGAAACAGATTCAATAGTAACTTTCAAAGGGGAATTGGATAAATACCTGAAAGGGAAAAAATTTACAGGGCTATAGGGAAAGAGCAGGGGAGTGGGACTAATTGGATAGCTTGTTCAAAGACCTGGCACAGGCACGATGGGCTGAATGGCCTGCTTCTGCGCTGTATCATACTGGGAAATTCCCACTTTGTTGTTAATTACGTTGCTTAATTCAAATTATTGGATCATTCACATTTTTTTTGTGCACAACAAAATTTTGAATTATCACTAGACTGTAATGGTTTAAAAAGTCCAACAACTTTCTATATTTAGCAATCTGAAGGATAATAATTCTTATCTCCTGTACAAGTATGAAAAGTATTTTGAGTTTAGCATGGACAAAATCTTAGAAAACTACTGCATTGTGCTGAAAAATAGGCTTGGTCCATGAAATACTTTCAATGAAAATTGGTTAAATTATCATACATATTTTTACTGATCTACTATGATATATTCTTAGGGAAAAATTCTGGAGTATGATGTGAAGTTAAATGTCTTAACTTATCTAACTTGTTGGTCGATTTTACAATTACATGCTGATTGACATTTATTCTCTTAAAAATTGAGAGTTCATTCTTTTTTAATGAAATCTGTCCAACTTGAAGTTTCCCCATCAAAACAAATATACTTTAATAAAAAGCTAAAATGTGACAATAAAATTGTGTCCTAGATTTATTTTCTTGGCATTTTGATGGTAGATTATGACTTTTTGTGTACACATTTTCTGTAACAAACAGAAAAGTATATTCCAGTAGCTTTCGTCTCTCCATTCATTCAACTGAAGACTAATAAAAATATTGCCAAAAAGCTGCATTTTTATTCTTTTAATCTTTAAAGTACAATACTTTTCAGAAATTGTGCTGTTAGATTGGAAATTTGCTAATGTTACTCCATTATTTAAGACGGGTGGGAGAGATAAATCAGATAATAACAGACCTGTCAGTCTAATGTCAGTTATAAGGAAGCTACTAGAATCTATCATTAAGTCATTGAGCCAGTATGAATTGCTCAGAGAGCGCCAACATGGCATTGTTAAGGGAAAGTTATGTCTGACTAATCTGGTTGAATTTGTCAAGGAGATCACTAATAAAAGGTAGATAAGGGAGTACCTATGGATGTTATCTATATAGATTTCCAGAAGACAAGAGATTATTAGCAAAAACGAGAGTGCACGAAATTGGAGGTAGCCTTTTGACGGGTTAGAAATTGGTTTTGGGGGGAGGGAGGGGGGTAGGAGACAGAGAATGGGGGAAAAGGGTTGGTACTCAGATTGGCAGGGTGTAACAAGTGGTGTTTCCCAGGGATCTATTCTAGGGCCACAGCTTTTCACCATGTTTATTATTTATTTGTTATAGAGTAGAGAATTGTATATCCAAGTTTGCAGATAACACTAGTGGTGCAGGAAGTTGCAAAGGGACATAGACAGATTTAGTGAATGGGCAAAACTATGGCAGATGAAGTTTAATGTAGGCAAGTGTGAGGTTGGACCCAAGAAAGATAAACCAGAGTATTTTCTAAATGATGAGAAACTAAGAATTAGAGAGGAGCAAAAAGCATCCGGAGTTCAAGTACACAAATTATTAAAAGTTAACAGACAGGTACAAAAAGCAACCAAGGCGGCTAATGTTGGCCTTTATCTCAAGGGGGCCAGAATACAAAGGGGAGGAAGTTATGCTTCAGTTGTGTAGAGCCTTGGTCTGGAGTACTGCGTTCAGTTCTGGGCACTGTACCTCAGGAAGGATATATTGGCCTTGGAGAGGGTGCAGCGCAGATTCACCAGAATGATACCAGGGCTTAGAGGGTTAAATTATGAGGACAGGCTGCATAAACTTGGCTTGTATTCCCTTGTGTATAGAAAATTGAGAAGTGATTTGACAGAGGTGTTTAATATGTTAAAAGCATTTATTAAAATAATCAATACAATTTTGGATTTTTATAGATATCAGCATAGACTACAAGAGTAAAGAAGTAATGATGAATTTATACAAAACATTGATTAGACCACAGTTTGACTAATGTATGCAGTTTTGGACACCCTGTTTATTGGGGTATTAAAGCCATAGATTCATCAGGATGATACCAGGGATGGGAAACTATAGTTATGAGAAGCAACACAAGATAGAAGAATTATTTCCACTGAAGCAAAGAGGAGATTTAACAGAGATTATTAAAATGATTATATTTTGATAGTCTTTCCCTGTTCATTCTATTTCCTCTGGTCAATGGCAAGGGGTCATCAACTTAAAATTATCACTCAGAGGGTGAGGAGAGGGGTTAGTGATAATTTCTTTATACTGAGGGTTGGAGCATGGAATAATATACCACAGGGAGGGAGCAGCTGAGACAGAGACCACTGCATCTTTTATGGGAAAATTAGATAAATGTTTGAAGCAGAGGATGAGGCTATGGGGAGCAAGGCAGGCAGTGGGATTAGTTTTGGATTGCTGTAGCAAAGAGCCAGCAGGCAAGACAGGTCAAGTGGCCTCCTGTTGTGCTATAAACTTCTATGGCCCTGGGCCCAGGATTACCTTTAGAATTGCTGAAGATTTTTTTTAAAAATATCATGTAGCAGTGTAACTTGAGTTTGTGAGACTGCTGCACACATGAACCAGTCTCAGATCACTCTGTACAGTCTAACTGCAGCTTATCTCTAGACGGTACCAATTTCCTTAGGGCTACCAATAAATTACCCCAAGTGCAAGATCCCATATGAAACTAAATTTTGCTGAAACAAATAATAAAATTGAACTAGAATGATTCAAAGTAGTAGCACTAAAAGAAATCAGCTTCAGTACAACTAAGATTTTCAGACTGGCTGAAAACTGAGGTTTCTTATGATAATTACCATTGACTCAAAAATGGTTATATTTTCCTGAAAATAGTTCTAGAAATTTTCAAACTTTGACCCTCTTCAAAATAATACTTTAATTCAATGCTGCGTTAATACAACCTCAGGTATAAATCAAAGAGTGACTATAGTGATAACGAGCATAGCAACGCAACAAGCGTCGATGACAGGTGGGAAGCCCTGGGAGCTCAGCTGAAGCCAGTCAGCCCAGCATTTCCCGAGTTCTTCTCAGGGTTAAGTCCCGCTCCGACCTCCCTCTTCACTCGGCTGTTGCCCAGGAAGCACCAGCGTCGCTCCGGCCACAGACTGACCCAAAGGGCTAGGGCTGTACCCGAGGCCTAGCGTTTTTCAGGTACGGCCCGCACCAGGGATCTGGTTCCAAGCGACCTCCTGAGGTGAATCGTCGACCCAACCCCGAGATATCCCCGGTACTCACGCTCCATCTCATCGCTGCATCCGTTCCGGCCCCTGGTCCCCGGCTCCCGGACTCGGGCCACAAACTTCCGCCCACTCCGCAGTTTGTGCCGGTAACGGCGGCAACAGCCAACCACAGCGCACTTCCGCTCGCAGCAAACCAATCACTGCCCGCTTCCGCTGCGCTGAGACCAGGCTGGACTCGTTCAGTGGTGGAGAAGGAGCGCGATCCTGATCCCGGCCCAGTCCCGGCGGACCCGGGGCCCGGCCCAGTCCCGGCGGACCCGGGGCCCGGCCCAGTCCCCCGGCCCAGTCCCGGCGGACCCGGGGCCTGGCCCAGTACCCGCAAACCAGGGCTCGGCCCGGTACCTGCAGTCCAGGGTACCGACTCAGCGCCCCCCAGAACCGGTTGCACTCGGTTCCAGACCTCATTACAACCTTGGTATAAACATGGAGACAAAAGCAGAATTACAGATTTTTATTTATTTGTTCATGGGATGTGGCCCTCGCTGGCGAGGCCGGCATTTATTGCCCATCCCTAATTGCACTTGAGAAGGTGGTGGTGAGCCGCTGCCTTGAGCCGCTGCAGTCCGTGTGGATTCTCCCACAATGCTGTTGGGGAGTTCCAGGATTTTCACCCAGTGACGATGAAGGAACGGCGCTATATTTCCAAGTCGGGATGGTGTGTGACTTGGAGGGGAACGTGCGGGTGGTGTTGTTCCCATGTGCCTGCTGCTCTTGTCCTTCTAGGTGTAGAGGTCGCGGGTTTGGGAGGTGCTGTCGAAGAAGCCTTGGCGAGTTGCTGCAGTGCATCCTGTGGATGGTACACACTGCAGCCACAGTGCGCCAGTGGTGAAGGGGGTGAATGTTTAGGGTGCTGCATGGGGTGCCAATGAAGCGGGCTGCTTTGTCCTGGATGATGTCGAGCTTCTTGAGTATTGTTGGAGCTGCACTCATCCAGGCAAGTGGAGAGTATTCCATCACACGCCTGACTTGTGCCTTGTAGATGGTGGAAAGGCTTTGGGGAGTCAGGAAGTGAGTCACTCGCCGCAGAATACCCAGCCTCCGACCTGGTGATGAGGTGAAAGTGACTGCTGTTGTCATCAAGGCAGCATTCGACTAAGTGTGGCACCAAGAAACCCTAGTAAAACTGAAGTTATTGGGGAGTGGGGGAAAACTTTCCAATAGCTGAAGTCATACCTGGCACAAAGGAAGATGATTGTGGTTGTTGGAGGCCAATCATCCTAGCTCCAGGACATTGCTGCAGGAGTTCCTTCCCTCCATGATAAGGTCATCAGTGGGATTGTTTGCTGATGATTGAACAGTGTTCAGCTCCATTCGTAATTCCTCATAATGAAGCAGTCCATGCCTACATGCATCAAGACCTGGACAACATCAAAGCTTTGGCTGATAGGTGGCAAATAACATTGATGCCACAAAAGTGCCAGGCAATGGCCATCTCCAACAAGAGAGTCCAGCTACCTCTCCTTGACATTCAGTGGCATTACCATCACTGAATCCCCCACCATCAACATTCTGGGGGTTACCATTGACCAGAAACTCAACTGGACCAGCCACATAAATGTTGTGGCTACTAGAGCAGCTCAGAGGCTGGGTATTCTGTGACTCACGTCATGACTTCCCAAAGCCTCTCCACCATCTACAAAGCACAAGCCTAGAGTGTGATGGAATACTCTCCACAGTGCAGCATTCACGGACCTCAGCTCCATCTAGGATGAAGCAGTCTGCTTGATCTGCACCTCATCCACCGGCTTAAACATCCACTTTCATGGCTGCAGTTTTCACCATCTACACGAAGCCAGAAAACTTCGGCACCAGCTCCCAAACCAGCAACCTCCACCACCTAGAAGGTCAAAGGAAGCAGGTGCATGGGAACACCATCAACTCCAGCCTCCCCTCCAAGTCACACACCAGTCCAACTTGGACATATATTGCCATTCCTTCACTGTTGCTGGGTAAAAATTCTGGAGCTCCCTTCCTAACAGCATTGTGGGAGTACCTTCACCACATAGACTGCAGCAGTTCAAGAAGACAACCCAGCACCACTTCCTCAAGGGCAATTAGAGATGGGCAATAAATGACAGTCTGGCCAGCAACATCCATATCCTGAGAATTAATATATAAAAATAACGACCTGGGGCTTGGCTTAGTACATACAGACTTTTGAACTTGAGAGCAGATGTAATGAGGGTGAAGACCCTACCAAGAGGCGAAAGTGTTAATGTAGCCAAATTTGTTGGGGTTAAGGATCTACTTTGGGATATCACAATCCTTTACGTTACTTGGTTTGACACAAAATATGCCAGTAATGAAATCAGTGTTAAAATATATAAGTGATTCTTCAGAATGTTGGAAAGTCTGCATTTAGGAATAGAATTGCCACTTTTGCCTAGTTGAACCAACATGAGGGAAAAACTTACTTGACCTCGTCCTCACCAATCTACCTGTCGCAAATGCATCTGTCCATGACAGTATTGGTAGGAGTGACCACCGCACAGTCCTCGTGGAGACGAAGTCCCGTCTTCGCACTGAGGACACCATCCAACGTGTTGTGTGGCACTACCACCGTGCTAAATGGGATAGATTCAGAACAGATCTAGCAGCTCAAAACTGGGCATCCATGAGGCACTGTGGGCCATCAGCAGCAGCAGAATTGTATTCCAGCACAATCTGTAACCTCATGGCCCGGCATATCCCTCACTCTACTATTACCAACAAGCCAGGGGATCAACCCTGGTTCAATGAGGAGTGTAGAAGAGCATGCCAGGAGCAGCACCAGGCAT
Organism: Heptranchias perlo; assembly: GCF_035084215.1. Taxonomy (NCBI): domain Eukaryota; kingdom Metazoa; phylum Chordata; class Chondrichthyes; order Hexanchiformes; family Hexanchidae; genus Heptranchias; species Heptranchias perlo. The sequence continues at coordinate 20,774,446 of NC_090346.1, read as the reverse complement.
ACCAAAAAATGAGGTGCCAACCTGGTGAAGCTACAACTCAGGACCACATGCATGCTAAACAGCGGAAGCAGCATGCTATAGACAGAGCTAAGCGATTCCACAACCAACGGATCAGATCCAAGCTCTGCAGTCCTGCCACATCCAGTCGTGAATGGTGGTGGACAGTTGAACAACTAACGGGAGGAGGAGGCTCTGCAAACATCCCCATCCTCAATGATGGCGAAGTCCAGCACGTGAGTGCAAAAGACAAGGCTGAAGCATTTGCAACCATCTTCAGCCAGAAGTGCCGAGTGGATGATCCATCTCAGCCTCCTTCCGATATCCCCATCATCACAGAAGCCAGTCTTCAGCCAATTCGATTCACTCCACGTGATATCAAGAAACGGCTGAGTGCACTGGATACAGCAAAGGCTATGGGCCCCGACAACATCCCAGCTGTAGTGCTGAAGACTTGTGCTCCAGAACTAGCTGCGCCTCTAGCCAAGCTGTTCCAGTACAGCTACAACACTGGCATCTACCTGACAATGTGGAAAATTGCCCAGGTATGTCCTGTCCACAAAAAGCAGGACAAATCCAATCCGGCCAATTACCGCCCCATCAGTCTACTCTCAATCATCAGCAAAGTGATGGAAGGTGTCGTCGACAGTGCTATCAAGCGGCACTTACTCACCAATAACCTGCTCACCGATGCTCAGTTTGGGTTCCGCCAGGACCACTCGGCTCCAGACCTCATTACAGCCTTGGTCCAAACATGGACAAAAGAGCTGAATTCCAGAGGTGAGGTGAGAGTGACTGCCCTTGACATCAAGGCAGCATTTGACCGAGTGTGGCACCAAGGAGCTCTAGTAAAATTGAAGTCAATGGGAATCAGGGGGAAAACTCTCCAGTGGCTGGAGTCATACCTAGCACAAAGGAAGATGGTAGTGGTTGTTGGAGGCCAATCATCTCAGCCCTAGGACATTGCTGCAGGAGTTCCTCAGGGCAGTGTCCTAGGCCCAACCATCTTCAGCTGCTTTATCAATGATCTTCCCTCCATCATAAGGTCAGAAATGGGGATGTTCGCTGATGATTGCACAGTGTTCAGTTCCATTCGCAACCCTTCAAATAATGAAGCAGTCCGAGCCCGCATGCAGCAAGACCTGGACAACATCCAGGCTTGGGCTCTTAAGTGGCAAGTAACAATCGCGCCAGATAAGTGCCAGGCAATGACCATCTCCAACAAGAGAGAATCTAACCACCTCCCCTTGACATTCAACGGCATTTCGATCGCCGAATCCCCCACCATCAACATCCTGGGGGTCACCATTGACCAGAAACTTAACTGGACCAGCCATATAAATACTGTGGCTACGAGAGCAGGTCAGAGGCTGGGTATTCTGCGGCGAGTGACTCACCTCCTGACTCCCCAAAGCCTTTCCACCATCTACAAGGCACAAGTCAGGAGTGTGATGGAATACTCTCCACTTGCTTGGATGAGTGCAGCTCCAACAACACTCAAGAAGCTCGACACCATCCAAGATAAAGCAGCCCGCTTGATTGGCACCCCATCCACCACCCTAAACATTCATTCCCTTCACCACCGGCGCACAGTGGCTGCAGTGTGTACCATCCACAGGATGCACTGCAGCAACTCGCCAAGGCTTCTTCGACAGCACCTCCCAAACCTGCGACCTCTACCACCTAGAAGGACAAGAGCAGCAGGCACATGGGAACAACACCACCTGCACGTTCCCCTCCAAGTCACACACCATCCCAACTTAGAAATATATCGCCGTTCCTTCATCGTCGCTGGGTCAAAATCCTGGAACTCCCTTCCTAACAGCACTGTGGGAGAACCATCACCACACGGACTGCAGCGGTTCAAGAAGGCGGCTCACCACCACCTTCTCAAGGGCAATTCGGGATGGGCAACAAATGCCGGCCTCGCCAGCGACTCCCACATCCCATGAACGAATAAAAAAAAAGCCTTGGCTCATTGGTAGCAATCCAGAAGGTTGTGGGTTCAAGTCCCACTTCAGAGACTTGTGGACATAATCTAGACTGACACTGGAGTGCAGTACGACGCGAGTGCTGCACTGTCAGATATGCAGTCTTTCGGAGACGTTAAACCGAGGCCCCGTCTGCCCTCCCATGGCACTATTTTGAAGAAGAACAGGGGAGTTCTCTCCGGTGTCCTGGCCAATATTTATCCCTCAACCAATATCACTATAACAGATTATCTGTTCATTATCTCATTGCTGTTTGTTCGACCTTGCTGTATGCAAATTGGCTGCCGCGTTTCCTGCATTATAACAGTGACTACACTTCAAAAAATACTTAATTGGCTGTAAAGCGTTTTGAGACATCGTGAAAGGCAGTATATTAATGCAAGTTCTTTCTTTGCTCAGTGTCCATTTTCCTGATGCTTTGGGACATTTTTTACCTTTTAAGATGCTACATAAATGTAAGCTTTTATTGGATAAAGAAGGTTGAAAGAAGATTTGACGCAGGTCTTTAAAACGCTGAAAAGCAGACAGTATTTTGAAGCACCAGTCCATGGCATTTGCAAAATGGTGGTGTCTTTGTTCGATACCCTAGGAGTCATTCCTAGACCTCCCAAAATCTCAGAGAGGCATTGGTGAAAGTTGGGGATCAGGTCACTTGTCTGTCCTATGAGTCCAGAGACTGAATTGGAAAATAAATAAAACTATTATGAAGCATAAACTGCAACTTAGCAAATTGGTTTTATTGACAAAATGTTCTATTTTATATATTTACCGTAGCCGAAGTAAACCAGACTGGGACCAATTCAGTATACTGGAAGTATCCCTGAAAAAGTTGGCAAATTCTGTTGATAACGTGAAGTGCCAATACTTACTTTGGTGGTGCCATGTCCTTTCTGCGAAGGTTCTTGTAACCATATATTTATGGTTTTACAGAGAGATATTAATAGACTAAGTGAATGGACAAAAGTGTGGCAAATGGATTTCAGTGTCGGCAAGTGTGAGGTCATCCACTTTGGACCTAAAAAGGATAGACCAGAGCACTTTCTAAATGGTGAAAAGCTCAAAACAGTAGAGGTCCAAAGATACTTAAGGGTCCATTGTACATAGATCATTAAAATGTCACGGACCAAGTACAGAAAGTAATCAAAAAGGCTAATGGAATGCTGGCTTATATATCTAGAGGACTATAATATACAAGGGGGTAGAAGTGATGCAACAGCTATACAAAGCCCTGGATAGGCCACACCTGTAGTACTGTGTTCAGTTCTGGGCACCGCACCTCAGGAAGGATATATTGTCCTTGGAAGGAGTGCAGCGTACAATTACTAGAATGATAGAATGGACTTCAAGGGTTAAATTATGAGGAGAGATTACACATTAGAGTTGTATTCTTTGGAATTTAGAAGATTAACGGGTGATTAGATTGAAGTTTTCAAGATATTAAGGGGAACTAATAGGGTAGATAGAGAGAAACTATTTCCCCTGGCTGGGGAACCTAGGACTAGGGGATGTAGCATAAAAATTAGAGCCAGGACTTTCAGGAGTGAAGTTAGGAAACACTTCTACATGCAATGGGTGGTAGAAATTTGGAACTCTCTTCCACAAACTGCAGTTGATGCTAGCTCAATTGTTAATTTTATATCTGAGATTGATAGATTTTTGTTAACCAATGGTATTAAGGGATATGGGGCTATGGCGGGTATATGGAGAGTTAGTTCTCAGATCAGCCATGATCTCATTGAATGGTGGAACGGGCTCGAGGGGCTAAATGGCCTGTTCCTAACAGCTGATGTAGGCAGAATTGGTTTAATCTGAATGCTTGCACAACCTATCATTGGATCACAATAACACTCCTGAGTAAAGTCATAATTCAGGAAGAGCAAAGATCGGAAGCAATGGTTCATGAGGTAACATTGGAAAAGGATGATAACTTTAGACCATAGAACAGGATATTGATAGGATAAGGTCCCTATGGCTGGATGTTCAACAACCTGTTTGATGACCCAAGGGTCATAAGATGCCCAAGGAAGTTAAAATCCATGATCACATCTAAAAACTTGATAACTTAAGTGATAACTTGATAACTTAAGAATAATAGAATGGTTACAGCATGGAAGGAGGCCACTCGCCCCATCGAGTCCATGCCAGCAAGAGCAATCCAGCTAGTTCCACTCCCCCACCCTATCCCCATAGCCCTGCAAATTTTTTCCCTTCAACTATTTATCCAACTCCCTTTTGAAAGCCACGATTGAATCTATCTCCACTCAGGCAGTGCATTCCAGATCTTAACCACTCGCTGTGTAAAACATTTTTTCCTCATGTCGCCTTTGGTTCTTTTGCCAATCACCTTAAATCTACGTCCTCTGGTTCTTGACCCTTCCGCCAATGGGAACAGTTTACAGGCAATGAAATAACTATAATAAGGGATACAAAGCTAAACTGAGATAGGATCTTTAGCTACCTTCAAAGAGAGGTACCTTGAATGGCCTGGACAAGCAATTGCTCATGATTCCCGAGGAGTTCCTTACATGTAAGTTTCTGGAAATAGGACTGGCGTGTACTGCTCTGGAGGTAGTCTTAAGATGAATGTTTTGAAACAATAATAAAAGAAGTTAATTGTCAGACATATTACTGTCTCTAGCTTTGAATCTGTTATTAAAAGGATAAGGATTATCCAACAGTGCTCATCTGCAGGATGAGCTAGAGCATTGTCCGTGATCAGAATGGTCATGACAAGAAGTTTCTGATTCTGTAAGTGATGGGTCTCATGTAGCACAAGCTAAGAATGAAGCCATTTGTGAATAACTTGATGTTCATCATGTGTTAGACTGGCCTTGTAATGAAAAGAAAGGAGTTCAGGTTAAAATTCTTGAAAACTAGCAGTTTGGCAAATTTCCTAGTATTGGCATTGTTGTACTAATATTAAGAGGTGATGCTACACTGATGTCCAGCTTAGTGGGACTGCTCTCATTTGGTCCTACTCTTACATATCCAATCATAGCCATAGTATCTTCCACAATTACATTACTGTTACTTCCTGAGTACCCCAAGGATCTATTCTTGGCCTCCTTCTTTTCTTCATCTACTCCTACATACTGTTCCTTGGTGACATCCACAGACTTGGGATCTCTTTTTGCATGTATTGTGAAAACACCCAGCTCTACCTCTCCACCACCTCTCAACTGCTCAACTGACTCTATGTTGCAAGCTGCTTGTCGGATATCCAATGCTAGATGAGCTGCAATTTCCTTCAGCTAAACATTGGTAAGACCGAAGCCGTCGTCTTTGTCCGCCGCCACTAACTCTGTAGCCTTACCATCAATTCCATTCCCTCTCTGACCACTGTCTCAGGATGAACTAGACTGTTCTCAACCTCGGTATCCTATTCAACCCTGAGCTGAGCTTCTGACCTCATATCCCCTCCATCACAAATAGTCCCTACTTCCACCGTCATAACATTGTCTCTATCCACCCCTACCTCAGCCCATCTTTGACCCAGTTTTTGGATAGCCTTTCTGATATCTCCTTAGCTCAGCATCCATTTTTTTGATTATGCCTCTCTGAAGCGCCTTTGGGCGTTTTCCTATGTTAAAGGTGCTATATAAATGCAAGTTGTTGATTCTGCACTTGTACTGTGGCAAGGCCAACTTTACATCATGATAATCTTTCCATCTATTCAGCCATTATGTGCTGGCAGGAAATTTTGGGCATTCATTCAATGCTAGTTGAGCTCTCGTGCTCTCTTCTGCAAAAGAGGGCACTGACAGGGATATCCCATTTACCACTGATAAACAACAAAAAGAGTGCCTTGTTTAGCTTTGCATTCTGAACTGCCATCCACAGCTTCATTGTACATTAGTATGCCATTCAAGGCACCTTTGCTGGTTTGATACAGTGATCTTTCAAGGACTCAACTATGACTTTCTTTTGTGATTTATCCTTCTCAAGCCACCTTAACCTCATCTCAAATTATATTATCTTTCTATTCCTCTTGCTTCCCTTGAAGACAGTGAAGTCAAAAACTGTGAAAGTGAGATCCTGTCCCTCAGGAGGTAAACTGCAGAATCAGGTGGTATGCAGATGAGGCTGTACTTTGGACAGGATGGCAGCAAGCAAGCCATTGGGCATGCTGAAGATCTTCGATGGGCGGGGGCGGGGGGAGCCATATGTAAATTTAGAGTTTCAGCATGCTTTGATTCGTTACAGCATCCTTGCTGTATTACAATGAGGTGGAGATGCCGGTGATGGACTGGGGTTGACAATTGTAAACAATTTTACAACACCAAGTTATAGTCCAGCAATTTTATTTTAAATTCACAAGCTTTCGGAGGCTTCCTCCTTCGTCAGGTGAACGATGTGAAAAAAAAAATTAATCCTCTGCTGATTAACTCACTGACAAATCAGCTAAATAATCTGGTCAACAAACTGAAGTGACAAAATTGAATGCGGTAAAAACAAGAACCTTTTTTTTCATTTTTTTTTCACATCGTTCACCTGACGAAGGAGGAAGCCTCCGAAAGCTTGTGAATTTAAAATAAAATTGCTGGACTGTAACTTGGTGTTGTAAAATTGTTTACTATTACAATGAGGTCACTATAGTAATTGATGTGCTGCCAGTTTCCAGAAGATGGCACTCTTGATTCAAATAAAAGTGCTGAAAATCTGCTTTCTTGCCATTTAAAAAGGTTATCACCAACCAAAAGGTCATTCCATTTTAAAAAGGCTGCATTGTGAATGAAGACTAAATGACTTTTACTTAATCTTCAAAAAAAATCTCTTCATCATTGGTTTTATATATTCCCAATTTGCCAATTTTAACTTCTAACTAAGAACTGAGTAAGTATAGCCTGGAAAGTACCATCAGCGATGCTTAACATGTTTGTATTAGAGTCTTCTAAATTAGTATTTTAATGGAGGCATTAACCTATTTATTTCAAACAGGTGAGCACCTTCATTAAAGTAGGAGGGGTATGCTATGCAAACATGTTAAGTGTTCACATGGTGTTCAAAACTCTGCTGCCTTGATCATATCCCACATCAAGCCCTGCTCATCCATCCCACCTGTCCTGCTGACCTACATTGGCTGCAGGTCTCCTAATGCCTCCAGTTAAAAGTCTCATCTTTGTGTTTAAATCCTTTCATGGCCTCATCCCTCTCTATCTCTGCAACCACCTCCAGCCCTACAACCATCTCCGTCCCTCTGACTCTGGCCTCCTGTTCAACCCATTCCCTTCACCTCACCATTGCTGGTCATGGCTTCAGCCCTCTAGGCCTTACACTCTGGAATTGCCTCCCTAAATCTCTCTGCCTCTCCTCCTCCCTGTCCTCTTTAAAACTCTTTGACCAAGCTTTCCGTCACTCCTTCTTTGGCTCAGTATCCATTTTTGATTACACTTCAGTTTTCTCCATTAAAGGCGCTGAAGAAATGCAAGTTGTTATTATATGGTTTCAAAACTGCTCCCCTCCCCATAATACACATGTTTTATTTGGTTGGTCCCCAACTAGCACATTACAGAAAAGGTCAGTTTAGTTGTAGATATACGGGTATATCAGTCGCAGTGTTATCCATCTTTTATTTTATGTGTATGGGACTATTTGCTAACTTTCTCATGAAGGCAAATTATATTATCCTCCATCAGGCTATTTAAATTGCATTGTTAGATGTCAATGTATTGTCACCCTTTTTAAAGGTATTATCTTTTAGATCACTTTGAATAAATTAATTTTGATTCCCAGGCTGAAGGAACAAGGTGAAAAAAAAAACTGAGAAATAGTTTGGACATTCTAAACCCAGTCCCTAGATGATATTGATCCATAGCACAAAACCATCCATAATGCAGAATTTGCTGGCACTAAATTATTGATCACACACATTGGCCTAAATTTTGTTGGGGGCATGTAGGAAGGTAAAAATTGTAAAAAACGAAAACCCAACCCCAACTCGCCTCTAGCCCGCCCACTTTCGGTTTTAATATAGGCGGGCGACCAACCCGCTCTTGGGAGGCGGGTCGGTCAGTGAAAGCTTTCAAGGAGGCTGCTGGCCTCCATTTTTACAGCTTTTTTATTTTTAACTCCTGGGGGCCAGGATTCCTGGGCCTTCTGCTTCATGCCACATGAGAGGAGGCGAGAAGGCCCAAAACAGCAGGTAAGTGCCTTTATCGCACTGCTTGTGGGCCCGGAGGAGCAGGAATGCTTCCCCCAGGCCCAACAAGCCTACCTGCAGCGACCCAACCCCTCGATCTCCGACCCTCCCACACGATCTCCGACCCCCCAATGACCCCTGACCCCCCGTGACCAACCCCCAATGACCTCCGACCCCCATCTTCTTCCATTCGACTGATGGCCAGGCTAGCTTGTTGGGTGGGAAACCGACAAAAAAAAAAGACGTCCTTACATCAAAATTGTATGGACGTCCAGGAAACCTGTAGTTCCGGGTCTCCGTCTGGAAATTCCCCCCCCCACCTCGTCCCAGCTCCGAATTAAAATTTACCCCATTATCGCTGGCATCAGAAATGAAACATGTGCATTGAGGGTACTCTTCTGACAGTACTCTTCTGAACTTGGAGTGAGGTATATTGTTGGGGCAGAGTGAACGGAGTATTACTTTGCATCTAACGGGGTTAATCCTGGGATGTTTGATGCTGAATTAGAAGGGCCACTATTCCCTAGAGCTGACATCCAATATCTTTAATTTTCAGTGAGATAATCGTTTGTCAGGTTAATATTAAATAAATATGAAAATAATATAAGTAAAATTGCAGGCAATGCTATTTTGTTTAGCAGTTCAATTAGAATAGATCATATCACAAAGTCAGCAATGTATTTCTAAAATGATGTACAAAAGGATACAATGTTGCTTACGTTTCTGCTTGGCACCTTCAGAGTCTTTCCTCAAGGGCTGTCAACTATCAATTCCAATCCTGGGAATGCCTTATAAATAATTTCTTCCTTACTCATCTGCAAAAGTGGAGTGGCCCAGTTTGCTTTTTAAGTTGTTTTATGTGTAAAACACACAAGGCCATTTTTACAGCTCCTCAAGGAGAGATTTTCTAGCAAAAAAAATTCTGAAGTATTGTCTATTATCAGCTAATTGATCAGCAGAAAATGCTCATTCTTTGGATACAGGATATGCCAGCAAAAACAGAGTTTGGGCAGCTGAGATGTATCAGGCTTTTTACTTCCAGCACACAAATCTTTTGGAGTTGGATGATGCTGCAGGTTCTTGTTTTTACCGCATTCAATTTTGTCACTTCAGTTTGTTGACCAGATTATTTAGCTGATTTGTCAGTGAGTTAATCAGCAGAGGATTAAATTCACAATATTCTGTAGGCATCAAAGTATGAATAAAGCAACTACATTTCAGAATTCGGAACCTGATTGAATACTTGTATTTACATTGCAGAAGATAAGCATTGATACACAAATCAGATTTCAGTGTGGGAGATCTGTGCTGCAGTGTATCATGCTTTTAATCATACAAAAATCAAATTATCAGAGGGCCTGAAATTTAGCTGTAGCATATGAATACTAATGCATTTATCTCAAATTCCCCTCTCTACTATTTTAGTAGAGACAATAATTGGTTAAAATAAATAGGTTAACACATCCAGTAAAATATTGGAGAGAGGATTTCCAAATGAACACATTAGCATTCATATGCTGGCATCTCACCATGTAATTTCAGGACTATAATAAAATTAATTAAGTGTATATGTTGTATTTTTACCACATTGAAATCATTACAGGTTGTAAAAATATGGCCCGTCTCTGTTTCTTCTTCACATCAAGCATCTGCTCATCATCCATTCTAATCCACACTGTTGCTGATGATTCTACTCTATTTTCATTAAATTCCTTTAGATTACATGTTCACAGTGCATATAACAGTGCAGTGGTTTACACTACATCTCAATCTCCTGCATGCCCCTCCATAGGAGAATGAAATCCTAATTTCTTCAAAGGCACTGTTTCTTCATGTTTCTCTCAAATCTAATCAATAGCTACTGCCTCCTACCCGTGGCTACATCATTAGTTCTTCATCGATCAACATTATTGGTCTCACTACCTCTTCTGATCGTAAATCAAACTCTCACATGTCTGTCTTTGCTAAAGTTGCCACCGTGTGGATGCCTGGTTTCCTTTTTTATGATGAATACTTCTTTTCCTTTCAGCAACTTTTAATTCTGTAATGGTGAATCTCCCACTGTATTACTCATGGTAAATTAGAAATTAGCTTTTTTATAATAGCAGGAACATTGTACCATGTAAAACAAAATGAGTTGTTCTGCTGCCACGTTGAAGCTGTGTGTAATTAGCCTGCCACTTTAAGGCCACATGGTCTAATTGGCGCAAATAGACACATCTTATGATCAATTGAACGCCAATTCCTGCTAGACATATCCCGAGTTCAGTCGGAGGGTATTTTTTTCTCTGTAAATTGGCATCTGCTTTTAAATTCTTGTCTCCTCTCTGGGATCAGAAATACCTGCAGGAAATAACTGACTTTATTTCCATAGTTTTTAAAGGTTGTATTGAATCAGTAATAAAGTTTGATACTTTGAGGGCGACATCTCAATTACGATGTTGGATACAACATTTTTATATATTAGTGCATTTCCCATGGCGTTGCTCATGGTGAGTCTGAGATTTTACTGTTGCAAGGAGGAGTTGATGGGCGGGGAAAGTGTACATTGCTGCTGAAAGGATTTGGAAAGAGATTTGTGAGATGTGCTCCGGAATTGGGAAAAATGTATTTTTGATTCGTCGCTGAAAAATAAATTAAATTGTTTTCCTAACCCACTGCAAGTATATAAATGAAGAAATAAATGCATTTCCCTCATATGACACAGTAAATATGTTGAAGTGTCATGGGGGAGAAATCACTTCCACTTTTCAGTATCATATCTTGTCCATGAGACCCACCTCCTATTCACTCAATCCCATACCCACTAAATTGCTGGCCACCAACATCTCTTCCTGGCCCTCACGTTAGCTGATATGGTAAATGGTTCCCGCTCAGGTACTGTCCTGCTCCCTTTCAAATCTGCCATCATCAACCCCCTCCTCAAAAAACTCACTCTTGACCCCCTTTGTCCTTGCAAACTACCACCCCATCTCCAACAAAAGCAAAACACTGCGGATGCTGGAAATCTGAAATAAAATCAGAAAATTCTGGAAACTCTCAGCAGGTCAGGCAGCATCTGTGGAGAGAGAAACGGAATTAATATTTCAGGTCGTGACCTTTCATTAGAACCCCACCTCCAGCCTCCCTCTTCTCTCCAAAGTCCTTGAAAATGTCACCTCCCAAATCCGTGCCTACCTTTCTAGTAAGTCCAGGTTTCAACTTCTCCAATCAGGTTTCCACCCCTTGCACAGCACTGAAACGGATCTAATCAAAGTCACCAATGACATCCTCTGCAACTGTGGTGTACTATCCCTGCTCATTCTTCTCGACCTGTCTGCAGCCTTTGACACGATTGACCACGCCGTTCTCCTCCAACGCTTCTCCTCTATTGTCCAGCTGAGTGGAACTGCCCTTCTTTTGTTCCACTCTTACCTATCCAGTCATAGCCAAAGAATCTCCTGCAATCGTTTCTCATCCCACTCCCACAACGTTACCTCTGGAGTCCCCTAAGGATCAATTCTTGACTCCCTCCACCACTCATTTGTCATCTACATGCTGCCACTCAATGGCATCAACCGAAGACATGACATCAGATTCCACATGTATGCTGATGACACCCAGCACTGACACCTCTCTTGACCCCTCCACTGCCTTTACATTGTCAGACTGCTGTTCTGACATCCAGTACTGGAAGAGCCGCAATTTACTCCAATTAAACATTGAGAAGACCGAAGCCATGGACCTAGAAATTGGTCCACACAGCACCTGTTTTTCAGGCGCTACTTGGACTACTAAGGCCTCAATATGGTGGGCAGGAATCGTGTGCACATTTCCAGCTGGAAGTGCTTCGCCTGCCATATTAGTTAAGGCAAACAAGAAGTGTCCTTTACCCTTGCCTAAAGCAGTCATTAGGCCTTTTATCTATGCAAATAAGGGGCTTAACGCCTGTTTGAGGTAGCCTCTCCAAGATTGGTTTGATCTGAGGCAGCCAGCGCATCATTGAGGGAAATCAGGCCTGCCAACCAAGAAGGTAAATAACTTAGCTGAATGTGGAGCCGGCCGTCCCGACTCCCGATCTCCCCTGCTCCTGGCACCGACCTCCACTGCTCTTGGCCCTGAACCCCGAACTCCCCCGCACCCAGCTCCGATCTTCTACACTCCCGGACCCACGACCCCTGATCCCCAATCCTAGTTCCAACCCCCGGCCCAATGAAACACTTCCCTTAGCCTCCCCACGACCCTTGGCCCAGTGACCCCTGTAGCCACTTACTTTATCATAGGAATCATAGAATCATACAGCACAGAAGGAGGCCACTGGGACCATCTTTGAAAGACCTATCCAATTAGTCCCACTCCCCTGCTCTTTCCCCATAGCCCTGCAATTTTTCCACTTCAAGTATATATCCAATTATCTTTTGAAAGTTACTATTGAGTCTGCTACTACCACCTTTTAAGGCAGTGCATTGCAGATCATAACAACTCGCTGCGTAATCAAAATTCCCCTCATCTCCCCTTTGGTTCTTTTGCCAATTGCCTTTAATCTGCGTCCTCTGGTTATCGACCCTCCTGCCAGTGGAAGCAGTTTCTCCTTATCTGCTCTATCAAAATCCTTCACGATTTCACCCTTTTTATACGAAACTTTCTTTTATTATATAAATTTTTATTACAAGCCTCAACTGTTCCGATGCTCTACCTGCCAGCCTCCCATCTTCCATCCTCCATAAACTTGATCTCATCCAAAATTCTGCTGCCTGTTTCCTAACTCACACCAAGTCCCATTCACCCATCACCATTGTGCTCGCTGACCTACACTGGCTCCTGGTCTACCAACATCTCAATTTTATAATTTTCATTCTAGTGTTCAAATCCCTCCATGGCTTTGCCTCTCCCTATGTCTGTAACCTTCTCCAGCCCTACAACCTCCAAGAACTCTGCGTTCCTCCAACTCCGGCATGTTATGCATCTCCCACTTCTTTTGCCCTACCATTGGTGGCCGTGCCATAAGCAGTCTAGGCCCTAAGCTCTGAAATTCCCTCCTAAACCTCACTGCCCCTCTCTCCTCCTTTAAGACCCTCCTTAAAACCTACTTCTTTACTAAGCTTTTAGTCACCCATGCTAATATCCTAATAGTTGGGAACCAAGGGTCTAATGAGAGTGAGGAACTTAAAGTAATTAATATCAGTAGAGAAAAAGTACTTGTGAAACTAATGGGACTAAAAGCTGTTAAATCCCCTGGACCTGATGGCCTACATCCGAGGGTTCTAAAAGAGGTGGCTGCAGAGATAGGTTGCATTGGTTATGATCTTCCAAAAGCGGATTGGAAGGTAGCAAAAGTGACCCCGCTATTCAAGAAAGGAGGGAGAGAGAAAACAGGGAACTACAGGCCAGTTAGCCTGACATCTGTCGTCGGGAAAATGCAGGAATCCATTATTAAGGAAGTGGTAACAGGACACTTAGAAAATCATAATATGATTTGGCAGAGTCAACACGGTTTTATGAAAGGGAAATCGTGTTTGACAAACCTATTAGAGTTTTTTAAGGAAGTAACTAACAGGGTAGATAAAGGGGAACCAGTGGATGGCGTATATTTGGATTTTCAAAAGGCATTCGATAAGGTGCCATACATAGGTTGTTACACAAGAAAAGGGCTCATGGGATTGGGGGTAATATATTAGCACGGAGAGAAGATTGGTTAATGGACAGAAACAGAGAGTAGGGATAAATGGGTCATTTTCAGGCTGACAGGCTGTAACTAGTGGGGTACCGCAAGGATCGGTGCTTGGGCCTCAACTATTTATAATCTACATTAATGACTTAGATGAAGGGACCAAGTATAATGTATCCAAGTTTGCTGACGGTACCCAAAGCTAGGTGGGAAAGTAAACTGTGAGGAGGACACTTCGTCGCCTCCCCATTAGTCACCCCACCACTACCACTCAACCCAATCCTCATCCAATGTCATGGCTCTGTCTCATACTCACCCTCTGATGCATCTCTTTCACGGTCAGCCTCACCCAAAGCAATACATTCATCGATTGGCCACTTCATCATCACTCACTCACACGTCTGTACTTTCTCCCCTTCTAGGAGAAGAGAGTGCAAAATGCACACGAGAGGGCGAGGACCGCAGGGGGGGTCACAACAAATTGTCATCCTTACAGAAGCAGATCAGAAGGCATTGGAGCTCAGCCGAACCCTCGAGTGCCTGTCTGTCTGGGACGCCGAGACTGGCAACCCACAAACGTCTGGTGACACAACTTTAACATTCATCATACACAATATGAATTGATGTTAACACGCCTTGCCATCTTCAGCACCTCAGTATGCTCATCGCAACATGACACATCTGTGATGATGCTTAATTTATTCTGTTCTCTTACAGGGCCTTCAGCGACCGCTGTGACGGCAGGGGGTGATTCCTCAGAGGACCTGCAGGCCGCTGAAGGTGCACTATCACATTTTAGCGAGCCATCCACCAACGCAGATACTCACACCTCGTTGGATCCTAGTACTCGGTTAGTTGGGTTGGTTGCTGGTGAGTTACCACACACATGTGAACACGAGCAGACACTAGTGACAGGGGCAGCTACAGAGAGCCCATGTCAGTGGGAGCATTCCTCTCCAGGCTTTGCTTAGCTGGACGTAGATGCAGAACCCGAGGGGTCATCCTTTAAAAGGAGAATGATCGAGGGTTAGCAGCTCATTTGCGAGGTGCTGGAACAGGTGCCACGTGCACTCTCCACAATAGCGCAGGGGATGGAGGAGTCCAACTCCTGCATGAGTGGAATGGTGGCACAGGGACATGAGGGAATCTCTGAGGGATGTGAGTAACTCTCTGAGATACTGTCACAGGTAAGTGTGGGAATGTCTGCGATGGAGAGAAGGCTAGCCTCCACCGAGCTTCAAGCAGGGCTCACAAATGAGTCCATTCAGGCCCTGACAACGGCCGTTCGGACTCAGGCTGAACAACATTTTGTCGCCTTAAACAGGCAGACAGGTACTCTAGCATTGGCCTTATAAGGCATCATACATGTCCTCCAAACTGTTGTCCAGCAGAGTGGTAGGAGTAATGTGGCCCTAAGGAAGGATATACTTCCCTTGGAGGCGGTGCAGCGAAGGTTCACTAGATTAATTCCTGGGATGAGAGGGTTGTCCTATGAGGCAAGGTTGAGATGCTGAGAGGTTGTTTCCCATGGCTGGAGAATCTAGAACTAAGGGGCATAGTCGCAGGATAAGGGGTTAGACATTTAAGACTGAGATGAGGAGGAATTTCTTCACTCAGGTGGGCTGAGAATCTTTGGAATTCTCTACTCCAGATGGCTGTGGATGCTGAGTCATTGAGTATATTCAAGACTGAGACAGACAGATTTCTGGACTCTAGGGGAATCAAGGGATATGGGGATTGTGCAGGAAAGTGGAGTTGAGGTCGAAGATCAGCCATGATCTGATTGAATGGTGCAGCAGGCTCGAGGGGCCATGTGGCCCATTCCTGCTCCTAGTTCTTATGTTCTTAATATGTCCATTGCCTCAGTCTCAATTTTTGGCTGATTATGCTCCTGTGAAGCACCTTGGGACATTTTCCTATGTTAAAGCTGCTAGATAAATGCAAATTATTGCAATAAACTGGGAATTTGTCTTTCCACATTTGTTTTCGACATTGTGCTTCTGTAGTTTTTTAATTAATTTTAATACACAGGCACCAAAATCACTCACACAGTTAGTCGTGTGAAATAGTTTGGTTGGGTGTAGCCAAAATGCTATTAGGTACAAAGGTAATTTCATCAAGATTGGCACATATTGCTAGCTCGAATATCAAATAGTTAGATTGTTTGAAATAGGCATTTTCTCAGGAAACCAAAATATAAATATGTATAAAATAAAAAACTGCAATTACCTAACTAGTATTATATAAATTAAAGCACCCGATCCACAGCCAACACCTAAACTATAAGTACCAGTATTGGTAGGAGTGACCACCGCACAGTCCTTGTGGAGACCAAGTCCCGTCTTCGCACTGAGGACACCATCCAACGTGTTGTGTGGCACGACCACCGTGCTAAATGGGATAGATTCAGAACAGATCTAGCAGCTCAAAACTGGGCATCCATGAGGCGCTGTGGGCCATCAGCAGCAGCAGAATTGTATTCCAGCACAATCTGTAACCTCAGGGCCCGGCATATTCCTCACTCTACCATTACCAACAAGCCAGGGGATCAACCCTGGTTCAATGAAGAGTGTAGAAGAGCATGCCAGGAGCAACACTGGGTGTACCGAAAAATGAGGTCCCAACCTGGTGAAGCTACAGCTCAGGACTACATGCATGCTAAACAGCGGAAGCAACATGCTATAGACAGAGCGAAGCGATTCCACAACCAACGGATCAGATCAAAGCTCTGCAGTCCTGCCACATCCAGTCGTGAATGGTGGTGGACAATTAAACAACTAACGGGAGGAGGAGGCTCTGCAAACATCCCCATTCTTAATGATGGCGGAGTCCAGCACGTGAGTGCAAAAGACAAGGCTGAAGCGTTTGCAACCATCTTCAGCCAGAAGTGCCGGTGGATGATCCATCTCGGCCTCCTCCCGATATCCCCACCATCACAGAAGCCAGTCTTCAGTCAATTCAATTCATTCCACGTGATATCAAGAAACGGCTGAGTGCACTGGATACAGCAAAGGTTATGGGCCCCGACAACATCCCGGCTGTAATGCTGAATACTTGTGCTCCAGAACTAGCTGCGCCTCCAGCCAAGCTGTTCCAGTACAGCTACAACACTGGCATCTACCCGACAATGTGGAAAATTGCCCAGGTATGTCCTGCCCACAAAAAGCAGGACAAATCCAATCCGGCCAATTACCGCCCCATCAGTCTACTCTCAATCATCAGCAAAGTGATGGAAGGTGTCGTCGACAGTGCTATCAAGCGGCACTTACTCATCAATAACCTGCTCACCGATGCTCAGTGTGGGTTCCGCTAGGCTAACTGAGCTCCAGACCTCATTACAGCCTTGGTCCAGACATGGACAAAAGTGCTGAATTCCAGAGGTGAGGTGAGAGTGACTGCCCTTGACATCAAGGCAGCATTTGACCGAGTGTGGCACCAAGGAGCTCTAGTAAAATTGAAGTCAATGGGAATCAGGGGGAAAACTCTCCAGTGGCTGGAGTCATACTTAGCACAAAGAAAGATGGTAGTGGTTGTTGGAGGCCAATCATCTCAGCCCCAGGGCATTGCTGCAGGAGTTCCTCAGGGCAGTGTCCTAGGCCCAACCATCTTCAGCTGCTTCATCAATGACCTTCCCTCCATCATAAGGTCAGAAATGGGGATGTTCGCTGATGACTGCACAGTGTTCAGTTCCATTCGCCACCCCTCAGATAATGAAGCAGTCCGAGCCCGCGTGCAGCGAGACCTGGACAACATCCAGGCTTGGGCTCATAAGTGGCAAGTAACATTCGCGCCAGACAAGTGCCAGGCAATGACCATCTCCAACAAGAGAGTGTCTAACCACCTCCATTTGTCATTCAACAGCATTACCATCGTCGAATCCCCCACCATCAACAACATGGGGGTCACCATTGACCAGAAACTTAACTGGACCAGCCATATAAATACTGTGGCTACAAGAGGAGGTCAGAGGCTGGGTATTCTGCAGCGAGTGACTCACCTCCTGACTCCCCAAAGCCTTTCCACCATCTACAAGGCACCTGTCAGGAGTGTGATGGAATACTCACCACTTGTCTGGATGAGTGCAGCTCCAACAACACTCAAGAAGCTTGACACCATCCAGGACAAAGCAGCCCGCTTGATTGGCACCCCATCCACCACCTTAAACATTCACTCCCTTCACCACCGGCGCACAGTGGCTGCAGTGTGTACCATCCACAGGATGCACTGCAGCAACTTGTCAAGGCTTCTTCGACAGCACCTCCCAAACCCGCGACCTCTACCACCTAGAAGGAGAAGAGCAGCAGGCACATGGGGACAACACCACCTGCACGTTCCCCTCCGAGTCACACACCATCCCGACTTAGAAATATATCGCCGATCCTTCATCGTCGCTGGGTCAAAATCCTGGAACCCCCTTCCTAACAGCACTGTGGGAGAACCTTCACCACACGGACTGCAGCGGTTCAAGGCGGTGGCTCACCATTACCTTCTCAAGGGCAATTAGGGATGGGCAATAAATGCCGGCCTCGCCAGCGACGCCCACATCCCATGAACGAATAAAAAAAAAATACCCACCCTGCATACTCTTCCAATCAAAAGCAAAATACTGTGGATGCTGGAAACCTGAAATAAAAACAGAAAATGCGGGAGAAGCTCAGCAAGTCAGGCAGCATCTGCGGAGAAAGAAACAGAGTTAACGTTTCAGGTTGAAGACCTTACATCAGTTCTGAAACATTAATCCTGCACACCCTTCCTCCTCTTTGCACAGTCTCTTAATCTAATTTATTCTGCCCCAGGTGTTTGACTCAGTGGTAGCACATTCGCTCCTGAGTCATGAAGGTTGTGGGTTCAACTTCCACTCCAGAGACCTGAGCACATAACCTAAACTGACATTTCAGTGCAGTACTGAGGGAGTGCAGGCCCCATCTGCCCTCTCAGTTGGACATAAAAGATCCCTTGGCACTATTTGAAAAGCAGGGGAGTTTTCCTAGCTAACATTTATCACTCAAACTACTACAGATTATCTGTTCATTTGTGTCATTGCTGATTGTGAGATCTTACGGTACACTAATTGGCCAGTGCATTTGCCAATATTACAGTAGTGACTACACTTCAAAAGTTCTTATTTGGCTGTGAATCACTTTGGGATGTCCTGAGGATGTGAAAGGCACTATATAACTACAAGTTATTTCTTTTCTTTAGCAACTCTTTACCCCTCTCAATTTTTCCTTCTTTCTGTAATCTTCAGAAGTTAAAGCCTGAGTTTGGTGCCACCTGATCACTATTTGAGATTTATATTATCGTCTCTTACTTTTTTCAACCTTAGTGGTATCTAGCACAGTGGACTTTAGGGGGGGAAAGAAATTGGATAGGGCCTGTTTTTGGGTGCTGGTAGCGCGATTCGCTATTACCCCGTGCCCAATGGCCCCCGCGCAGGCAGGACGAGACTCTCGTCAGGCCTGAGGACTTACCTGCAATCAACGTTGGAAATCAGCGTTGAACGAGGATTCCATGCAATTCACACTTTCCACCAGCATGCTGTCTGTCTGTTAGAAATCTCTTAAAGGTAGCTGGTACCTGTTACTTGCTGAAAATAACAGTCTGCTGTCTGCACAGTGTTTTTTTTTATTCATTCATGGGATGCGGGCATCGCTGGCAAGGCCAGCATTTATTGCCCATCCCTAATTGCCCTTGAGAAGGTGGTGGTGAGCCGCCTTCTTGAACCGCTGCAGTCCGTGTGGTGAAGGCTCTCTCACAGTGCTGTTAGGTAGGGAATTCCAGGGTTTTTCAACAGCACAAAATTGATACTGCAGCTATTTCAATTTTCTAGGTAGGCATGTATACCCTGAGGGGGAATTAACTATTGTAGAGAGAAAAACCTTCATTATCTACTGATTATTTTAAACAAGATAAGTGAGTTCAATGAAGCCGCCAGCTAATTCCTTGTCAGGAAATAAGGGAAATTCCCTCGTGGTTATTGCAGTAGTTTATGGTCTTTGAGGCATCCTTGCTGGGGTGGGGGGGGGAAGGAGGAGAGGGGGGAGGGGGCAGAGGGGGGAGGGGGAGAGGGGGAGAGGGGGGGGAGGGGGGAGAGGTGGGAGGGGGGAGGGGGGATGGGGAAGGGAGGGGATCTTCTCTCTGTCTCAAAAGTCCTCTTGCTCTGGTAATGGGGGGAGGGGGAAGAGAGGTTCAGAGGAACAGACGACATCTTTTGGATATCTCGGTGCCATTGTTGCTTTCCTGTTTGTTCCATTGGTTGTGTATTTTTTTAATGGCGAGAGGCACTAGGGAATGTAGAGGATCCAAAGGATTTAGGTGCCCATTGTTAATTTTATCCATGTGATTTATATCAATTAGTGTTAATTGTATTCAGGTGGTGTGTATCAATTGGGGTGCTCTTGTATCTTTTTTTTTCCAAATTAGGCCCCCCTTTTATAAGAAGGGGGGGTGTGGGGTGTGCTTAAAAACTAAAAACCAAACAAACCAAAACCAAGTGTTCAAATCAAAATTTTATTATCCTCGTTCAGGATGCACTCCAGCCCCTGCGGTGCCCAACGGTCGCGGAAAGCCTCAAGCGTACCGGCAGACACCGCGTGCTCCATCTCCAGGGCCACCCGGGTGCGGAGTAACCCGCGAAAGAGAGGCAGACAGGCCGAGCGACCGCCCCCACGGACCGCCAGCATCCTGGACCTGTGGATAGCCACCTTGGACAGGCCCAGGAGCAGGCCCACGAGGACGTCCACCGATCTGCCCGCCCCCCTCCTCACCGGGCGGCCAAAGATCAGGAGCGTGGGACTGAAATGCAGCCAGAACTTGAGGAGCAGCCCTTCCAAATAATGGAACAGGGGCTGCAGTCTCGCACACCCAGTGTACAAGTGGAAAATGGACTCCTCCAGGCCGCAGAAAATGCAAACGGCCTGGGTGTCCGTAAAATGGCGTAAACGCCGATTGCACGGGACCGCTCCATGCAACACCCTCCACCCCAGATCCCCAAAGTGGTGCTCTTGTATCCATATATAAAATAACTTATGTAGGGTGTGGTGTGTGTAATGTGGATTTCTGTGAATAAAGTCTTGGAAGCAGCTGAAGACCAGGTGCTAGTATTCGATCCTTCACCACTGGGCTATCCAGCTTATAATATCTTTGTGTACAAAGCTAGTGTACTGGTATAAAAGGTAATTAAAAAGGCTAATTTCAGGGTGGTTAGACTACAAAGGGGTGGATGTTATGCTTCAGTTGAGCCTTGGTCAGACCCAATCTGGAGTACTGCGTTCAGTTCTGGGCACTGCACATCAGGAATAATATATTGGCCTTGGAGGGAATACAGTGCAGAATCACCAGAATGATACTGGGACTTAAAGTGTTAAATTATGAGGCCAGGTTGCATAAACTTGGTTTGTATTCTCTTGAGTATAGAAGATTGAGGGGTGATCTAATCAAGGTCTTTAAAATGATAAAGGGAATTGGTAGGGTAGATACAGAGAAACTATTTCCTCTGGTGGGGGCTCCAGAACAGGGGGCACAATCTTGAAATTAGAGCTGGGCTATTTAGGAGTGAAATCAGCAAGCATGCTTCGTACATCAAGGGTAGTGGAAATCTGGAACTCTCTTCCTCCAAAAGGATGTGGAAGATGAAATGTTTGAAATTTTCAAGATTGACAATTGATAGATTTTTGTTAGGTAAGGATATCAAGGGATATGGTTCAAAGGTGGGTTCGTGAAGTTGAGATCCAGATCAGACATGATCTGAATGAATAGCGGAATAGGCTCGAGTGGCTGAATGGCCTACTGCTGTATCAACATCCTCCTATCCATAACTCTAGCTAAAATGACCATAATATAGAGAATAATGTGTAACACTTTATACTCATTTCCTCATGTGCATGTCAACTAGTAGCAATCTCTATGGGAGAGCAGTTTCTTTTTTCATGACAGTACTGGAACACTTTTGTACCATTTTCAAAGGCTCTATTCAAAAGGTAATGATATTTACCTTTTCTCTAAGCCATTAAAGCAGCACAATTGTTGAAAAGAGGGATGTTATCTAAAAACCTGGCATTTTACTCTGCACAAGCTACTTTTAATCTTGCTGTGAAAATTGCAAAGTGGTATGTTTTCATCTATACTGCATTCAGTTAAACCAACAGGAAGAATGTTTTCACCCTCCTCTTTGTGGACACAATTTTTTTTTTAAAAAAAGCAACTTTGAAAATTAGAGTGCAATAAAACTTACCTTGTTGCCTACAGACTAACAACTGAATTATTGAAATATGTCAAACATAAATTGTCACCATTAAAAAGAACAAGTGAAATAATCAAAAATAGTGACATTTCAAGACCACTGCATGAATAACTAGAGTGGTGGTTCAACACACACAGTTCTTACAATTGAGATTGAGCACAAATTCTTTCAACTGCAAAGAAGGTATGATATGTATGCATCTAGCCATTTGGATATACTCTGTATATAAACACACACAAATTCATACATATTCACAAAGTGCATTCAAATACTTATGCAAATTATTTGATAGAATTCGATATCAAGAGAAAAGGATACTGGCAGAAACAAGATTTGTTTTTATATATCAACTTCAGCTCCCCAATTCAGATTGCCAGACCCACCACTGGGGTCCCAAGAGATTATACAAGTGTTTTTGTTCAGGTGTGTTGAATTTTTCATGACATTGTTTTAATTGTATTGATGCATGATGGATTTTTTTTTAAAACTTCAATTAAATCGTATCAATCCAGGATATAAACCAATTGAACAATCCTGGAAATTCTTGGGAAGCTTGAATTTCTACGGACAGGATGCTATGGCCTGGAATTTTCTCGTCCCTTTTGGTCAACAACAATGTAAGAGCTGCGGTGCATCAGGTTTTTCTGAGGAAATTTGTGCAAAAGTGACTCATACTGGTTTTATGCAAGAACCTTGCTACGTGCAAATTTCTTTGATCATTTGCGCTGCTCTTGAGTTGCATCTGCCAAAACCCCACTTAGCTCGTTAACGTAGTTCCAACCCATGCAAAAAAAAAAGCAGAGAAAGCAAGTTTCCTGCATTTATGTTGCAGCTGGACCTAAAGTCACCAATTTCTGGTTTTGAGGAATACAGAAACAGAACTTATGAAAACAGGTAGAGAAAGTGTGTGAGAGACAGAGATAAAGCTGACAACAGGAGAGTTTTGGCAGATTTTTTTTTAGACCCTTCAGAGTAAACTTAAAGGATAAAGCAAACTCAATGGAAAAAATTAGAAAAATTTAAAAGGCTAAATGAAAATTAGTAACAAAGATTTAGAAAAAACAATGGATATTTCCAAAATAAGTCAGGTTCTCCATGATATGGTTTATCATGCACTACACATGTGAGCCTAGTAATTATTTCAAATAGGTTTACATTTTTGTTAAAATAGCAGAAGGTCATTTGAATTAACTAGTTCATTAAATAATATCACCAACAGTAACTTCTAGCCTATAGTTTTTACGCTGTATTGCATACACTTTTTTTTCAATATTTTGTTATTTTCAAGATGACTGATGTTGGTGATTGATGTGCAGTTTTGTCAGAGATAACTGTTGTGCATTGGATGCATTACCTCACATTTCTCTGGATTAAATTCCATTTTCTACTTTTCTGCCCACCTGATCAGTCCATTGATATTTTCCTGCAGTCCACAGCTTTCCTCCTCACTATCAACCACACTGCAAATTTTTGTATCATCTGCAAATCCGTCCTGCCACGGAGTCAATTTTGGATCCAACTTGCCATTTTCCCTTGGATCCCATGGGCTTTTACTTTTCTGACCAGTCTGCCATGTGGGACCTTGTCAAAAGCCTTGCTACAATCCATGTAGACTACATCAAATGTGCTGCCCTCATCGACCCTCCTTGTTACCTCCTCAAAAAACTCATTCAAGATAGTCAGACACGACCTCCCCTTAACAAATCCATCGTGACTGTCCTTGATTAATCCATGCCTTTCTAAATGACGATTAATAAGAACATAAGAACATAAGAACATAAGAAATTGGAGCAGGAGTAGGCCAATCGGCCCCTCGAGCCTGCTCCGCCATTCAATAAGATCATGGCTGATCTGATCCCAACCACAAATCTAAAGAACACAAGAAGTCGGAGCA
Organism: Heptranchias perlo; assembly: GCF_035084215.1. Taxonomy (NCBI): domain Eukaryota; kingdom Metazoa; phylum Chordata; class Chondrichthyes; order Hexanchiformes; family Hexanchidae; genus Heptranchias; species Heptranchias perlo. Next base: position 20,750,536 of record NC_090346.1, on the reverse strand, counting down.
GGACCCGGCCACATAGCCCCTGGGCCCTCTCCGCCACCCACAGGGCATTGACCGATCCGAACTCAGCTTCATGTCCAATTTCCTGCCCGCTCCCCATAACCCCTAATTCCCTTTACTTCTAGGAAACTGTCTATTTCTGTTTTAAATTTATCTAATGATGTAGCTTCCACAGCTTCCTGGGGCAGCAAATTCCACAGACCTACCACCCTCTGAGTGAAGAAGTTTCTCCTCATCTCAGTTTTGAAAGAGCAGCCCCTTATTCTAAGATTATGCCCCCTAGTTCTAGTTTCACCCATCTTTGGGAACATCCTTACTGCATCCACCCGATCAAGACCCTTCACAATCTTATATGTTTCAATAAGATCGCCTCTCATTCTTCTGAACTCCAATGAGTAGAGTCCCAATCTACTCAACCTCTCCTCATATGTCCGCCCCCTCATCCCCGGGATTAACCGAGTGAACCTTCTTTGTACTGCCTCGAGAGCAAGTATGTCTTTTCTTAAGTATGGAGACCAAAACTGTATGCAGTATTCCAGGTGCGGTCTCACCAATACCTTATATAACTGCAGCAATACCTCCTTGTTTTTATATTCTATCCCCCTAGCAATAAAAGCCAACATTCCGTTGGCTTTCTTGATCACCTGCTGCACCTGCATACCAACTTTTTGATTTTCTTGCACTAGGACCCCCAGATCCCTTTGTACTGCAGTACTTTCCAGTCTCTCGCCATTAAGAAAATAACTTGCTCTCTGATTTTTCCTGCCAAAGTGCATAACCTCACATTTTCCAATATTATATTGCATCTGCCAAATCTCCGCCCACTCACCCAGCCTGTCTATATCCCCTTGCAGGTTTTTTATGTCCTCCTCACTCTCTACTTTCCCTCCCATCTTTGTATCTTCTGCAAATTTTGATATGTTGCACTCGGTCCCCTCCTCCAAATCGTTAATATAGATTGTAAAGAGTTGGGGACCCAGCACCGACCCCTGTGGAACACCACTGGTTACTGGTTGCCAGTCCGAAAATGAACCATTTATCCCAACTCTCTGCTTCCTGTTCGATAACCAATCCTCCACCCATGCCAGAATATTACCCCCAATCCCGTGATTTTTTATCTTAAGTAATAATCTTTTATGTGGCACCTTGTCGAATGCCTTCTGTCCCTCAGAATTGTTTGCAATTGTCAGCCACAGGCTGTGCTATCCTTGCCCTGCTTTGAGGCTGCTGTTATGGCTGCAGCAGCTGACATAGAATAATGAAATTATACAGCACAGAAGGAGCCCTGCAAATTTCTCCTTTTCAAGTATATATCCAATTCCCTTTTGAAAGTTACCATTGAATCTGTTTCCACTGCCTTTGCAAGTAGTACATTCCAAATCATAACTACTCGCTGCATTAAAAAAAATTCTCGAATTTTTGCCAATTATCTTAAACCTGTGTCCTCTGGTTACCAACTCTCCTGCCAGTGGAAACGATTTTACCCATGTACTCCTATCAAAACCACTCATAATTTTGAACACCTCTATCAAATTTCTCCTTAACCATCTCTGCTCTAAGCTTCTCTAGTCTCTCCAAATAACTGAAGTCTCTCATCCCTGGTACTATTCTGGTAAATCTCCTCTGCACCCTCTCCAAGGCTTTAACATTGTTCCTGAAGTGTGGTGCCCAGAATTGAACACAATACTCTAGCTGAGGCCTAACCAGTGATTTATAAAGGTTTAGCATAACTTTTATACTCTATATCTCTATTTTAAAAAACCCAGGATCGCATATGTTTTATATTTTTTTGACATCTCTGTGACTACCTCCTTGGTGAAGCGAAGGCGTCATATACACTGCTCCGCACTGAAGTTAGGGCAGGAGAAGTGGTCCCTGAAGGTCCTTTGTGGATATGACCCACTGCTGAGTGCTCTGCTCCTCCCTCCTCTGGCATCTTGTTCTGCTCTGAGGTGTCTCCTTCATGCTTCCAGTCATGCTCTATCCCAAGAGGTAGCCCTACCAGGTGATCCATGTCTGGAGACAACTTCTCTATGCAGTATATAAGAGCCACAGGACTGCAAGAGCAGCCAGAGCACTCCCTACAGATTAGTGAACTTTCAACAACTCTAGAACTCATCCAAAAACACATAACTTGATCTGCAGCCAGAGGAAGTAACTAGCCTGTAAGTACTGCATGATCCCTTTAAATAATGCTGGCGGGGAGTCATTCAAGCCGATTAGCATCAAGTTCTGCTAAGCGAGGTTAAGGACTGGGCATTGGTTTCACTGTTGAGTTCCAAAATGGCAGTGAGGGCTTCAAATAAGCATTGCACACTGATCTACGTCATGATCCCCAGGCTCTACATGTTGCTGGTGGTCGGTAGGCCTTACCAAGATGGCACGCTGCACACTTCCCGTTGAAAGTATGCAAACTCATCTTGGATGCCATTTTGGAACCTGCGCAGCCCCTCAAAAATGGGTGCTAAACCTCCCAATTTAACTCCCACCATCTATGATTTTGTTTTAACATACTGGGCTTTCTCAGATACTCAATCAAATATATTGGACTGAAACATGCCAGAGTATAGAAGATGGAGTTCTAATTACAAAATCTCTTCTTAAACTCATGATAAAAATCAAACTGTGTTTGTGCTGATTTTCAGCCCAATGAAACTTAATTGGCCATATTGCAAACTCACAGTTTGATTTCTCTTCTGCAGCAAATTTTTAACTTGCTCTTTCTCATTTATAATTTGAGAAATAAAGCTCTATCATATTTTATTTGTAATTGGTTGCATGAGCATGACTGGTTATATTTAGTTAATACATGCTACGATCAGCTTTTAATAACACAGGGACTTTACCTAAAAATCCAAGAAAAAATAACACTTGCTGGGTGTATTGCCTGACTATGTCCTTAATTAATCCAGTGATGAGGCGGAAAACTGGTCATGTGCAACAAATTTATGCATGCACTAAACAAATATCAAAGTATCGTATAGAATCATACAGTGCAGAAGGAGGCCACTCGACCCATTGTGACTGTGCCAGACACAATACTCCAGTTTTGGCCGAACCAATGTTTTAAAGGTTCATCATGACTTCCATACTCGTGTACGCTATGTCTCTATTTATAAAGCTCAGGATCCCGTATGCTTTTATAATCGCTTTCTCAACCTGCCCTGCCACCTTCAACGATTTGTGCACATATACCCCCCAGACCTCTCTGATCCTGCACCCCTTTTAGAATTATGCCCTCTAGTTTATATTGCTTCTCCTCATTCTTCCTACCAAAATTTTTCTGCGTTAAATTTCATCTGCCTCGTGTCCGCCCATGCCACCAGCCTGTCTATATTCTCTTGGAGTCTATCACTATCCTCCTCACTGTTCACCACCCTTCCAAGTTTCGTGTCATCTGCAAAACATTGATAATAAACAAATTGATTCAAAACACATTGTAAGTGGTCCCAAATGATACCAAACTTGTAAGCAGGAGGTGATAGGAAAACTTAATGAGTAAAAGAAGGACCTAGACAACATCTACATGTGGGTAGAACTATGGCAGGTGAAATTCAATACAGGTAAGTGAAAAGTTATATGTAGTTGAAGAAACAAGTGGATGATTGTAACAAATATTTGGGTTTTTTGGTCTCGTTTTGGTTTGGTGATTGTCTATATTGCCAAATCGGTATAGTATAAGTCTGTGGCCATTGTACTAAAGCTGTATAGTGCTCTTGTCAGGCTATACTGTCATTTAGTTCTGGCCATCAAGGCATGAGGGTTAGTAGCCAAACCATGGAATAGATACAGAAATGGGCCGTAAGACTGATCCCTAACGTCAGAGGACTGCATTATTAAGGAATGGCTTATAAGACTTGAACCTTTAAGCCTGAAAAGGAAATGAATGAATGGGGACCTTAGATGCTTTTAAAATACTAAATAGAATAGAAAAGGTTAACCCTGGGCACCATTTCAAGTTAAGTTATTTCTAGAGGACACAGATAAAAGGCAAGATTGGGACCAACATCATGAAGCAGTTCTTCAAACAGTGATTAAGAAAAAAAACTATAAAGTCATTTTCGAGGCTGTTAGATGCTATTATGGGGGATAGTAGATTTCTATGGAAAAACGAGCTAGATGGCCAAATGGTCTCCCTCATCTGATCTTTGTGAAGCGGCTACTCAACATTCAGTCGCTGTTGTTCTTCGAGCCGGCATGGACACGATGGGCCGAATGGCCCCCTTCCATGCTGTATCTATTTCTATGGATCCATGTTGTGACAGTGGTAAACAAAAGGCTGGAAATTTGCCCAAGTGATAGACTATGAAGACTGCAAATAGAAAAAAGTTGTTTGAGCATAATGCTGGAGTTGCTGTCCTGTGAGGATGGGACTGTAGGTATCTTAGAGAGGTGCTTGCTTTAGTGGCAGAGAAAATCATTTTAGCTGACAAAATGCATTAGCACCACATTGCTCAAACATCAATCAAAAATCAAGTGCTGTCTTTGCTAGATTTTGATCTCAATAGTAAAGTCTCTTTGAATTGAAGAACAGTACTAATTGTATGATCTTAATGACATTCAGTTTTAAAAGCTCCTATTCAAGCTGTCGGTAATCATGGCTGAGTGGTTAAGGCGATGGACCAGATATCCATTGGGATCTTCCTGCACAGGTTTGAATTCTGCTGACTAATTGTTCGCTTTTTCATGTGACTACCAGGATGGTAAAAAGCAAACCAGATGGACCTTGATCTTTCTTCGTCTAGCAATTCCTATGTTCCTGTAAACATAATCACAAATAATGCAGGAGATGTAGTAAACTTAAGTTCATACAATATCATGGATATTTTGATATTTTTAACGGTTTCATTTGACTACAGACAGAATCCATGCACTCTGCAAGTGGACTGCATCCCACTACAGACCCACAGACATTAAATTTGGACTGTCTCATATTGTCTCTTCCTTGTCCTCTGTTTCTACCTGCTAAATGTCTCGCCTAATCTCTCCCACGCTTATGTAATCTAGAATTCTCTGAGTCCACTCGTTTGCACATTTTGGCTGCCGCTCCAGACCTGAGCCCAATACTTCTATCCTTTTCTTTTTCAGCCCCTCTTGCGTCATTGTCTCCTCGTCCCATTGCCCTCAACTAGCCAGGCCACCTTTCCATCTCACCCCTTTCAGATACTTTGTACTTACCCCCTCCCATATCTACCCCAATTCAGCTCTACTCCTCCAGATTTTCTGCTGTCTGTGGCCATCCCAGGCTTGAATCTCCCATGAAGAAGGCCATTGCTATATGCGCCTCTCAGCATTTTCCAACAGGCTCATCATGGCATGCATCACTGTCTCCTTGAAAGCAGTAAACCCAACTGATCCATCCTCCTCTTGTCAACCTTCCCACCCAATATGTGCATATGTAAGCTCACCAACCTTCTTCCCATCCTGCTCGCCCCATCCATCACCATCACCCTGGATTCTGCCAACTGATCAACGATCACTGCCCTTCTCTGAATCTCCCTCCAGAATGTCTGTTCACTTGTGAACAAGGATCTTGCTATCCACAACCCTATTGTTGATTATTATATTCACATCCTGGCTTTGACTGAAACTTGGCTCCTGGGTGGAAACACCTTGTTCCTTACCGAAGTCTCCCTGCCTTGACTATACGTTACACCACTTACGTCGCCCAAACTGCTGTGTTGACAACGTGGCACAGCACCATGTCACACATTGGTCTCTCCCCCTATTCTGGCACTTTCTCCTCCTTTGAACATTTCACCCCTCTCTCATCTCCTTCAAAATCCAAATTGTCTATCACATCCTACCTCCAAGCTCCACCCTGAAATTCTCTCTGAAATATCCCTCCTTTCCTCCCTCAGCCTCTACATTGATTGACTCTTTATCCTTAATGATTTCAATCTCCATCTCAGCTCTCCTTACCCTCTCTACACTGAATTCATTGCTGTCCTGTCTTCCCTAAACCTCACCCTCCATATTCATGGCCATCCCCTTGATGTTGCCATCTCCTGTAGTTTTAAGCACTGACAAAGCTATTTCCAAGCACTTCTTTGTATCCCTCACTACCCACATCTCCACCACACACTTACCCTTACCCCCTTTATCCCACTTCCTACGCCATCCTCCCTTAGAAAAAGAAGTTCTCCCATGTCACTTATAACTGCGCTCTCAAACTCACGACAGCCTAACCCTTTGGGCCCCCTCCGCCCCCCCCCCCCCACCAACGCCATGATACTCTTGCAGTTCAACCACTTCCTCATCTCCAGAACATTCACCACTTTTCATTTTAAATGAATTGAACAAAGTAAAATTCTGTCTTCCCTAATAGCATTGAGTTACAGATTTACAAAAATACGAAAGGTAATGATAGTGATAATGTTATCAATCAACTGATTGTTTCTGCTTCTTTTAATCTATTTGCATTTCCTAAGGATGCAAGTTCTTCAATTTTGGAACCCGTCTACTTAACTAATTACACATTGTACCCGTGGTGCTGTCGCTTAAGGTAGCAATGTTAGGAATTGGGGAAACTTTTAATGTTTTACTAACATTGTTTGAAAAGTTTAAAAATGTTTGAAAAGTTACATTAAAAATTAAAGATGAATAGCCTCAATCCATTTTAGGCTGACATTTATTTAGCTGAATTTATATGCACTTGATTGGGGAAAATTATACCTGCCACTTTACGGTATTATGATCTTTGTGCAAGTTTATTTTATATTAGGTTGATTACAGCAAGTTTTATAAATCCACAGGAAATATTCCTAGACAATCACCATGCTGATTACATCGTGCGTTCAAACGCTCAAGGTGGGTAAGCTTTGGGAACCCCCTCAGCTACCTCTACGGCCAAAATTCTGGTAGAATAGGTGTTCTCTAGGCGAGGAATGCCACAGCTCATTGACAGTGACAATGGATCATCTTTTGTGTGGAAAGTGATGGAGGAGACCTGTGGTCTAGTGGAAAGGACTAATAGGACAATAAAAGACATGCTGAAGAAGGTAGTGGCGGAAACAGGAATGTGAAGTAAGGGATAGAGACCTGGTAAAGCAAATATGTGAAAAGAAACCATTTCCAAAGCCTATGTGGGAAGGCTTGGTGCAAAAAGTAAGCTCATCGGTGTACCTGACAAGGCTGGTCAACAAAAAGCAAGACACGCAGATTAAATCATTCAAGGACATTGCTGCAGGAGTTCCTCAGGGCAGTGTCCTAGGCCCAACCATCTTCAGTTGCTTCATCAATGACCTTCCCTCCATCATAAGGTCAGAAATGGGGATGTTCGCTGATGACTGCACAGTGTTCAGTTCCATTCGCAACCTCTCAAATAATGAAGCAGTCCGAGCCCACATGCAGCAAGACCTGGACAACATCCAGGCTTGGGCTAATAAGTGGCAAGTAACATTCGTGCCAGGCAATGACCATCTCCAACAAGAGAGAGTCTAACCACCTCCCCTCGACATTCAACGGCATTACCATCGCCGAATTCCCCACCATCAACATCCTGGGGGTCACCATTGACCAGAAACTTAACTGGACCAGCCATATAGATACTGTGGCTACGAGAGCAGGTCAGAGGCTGGGTATTCTGTGGCGAGTGACTCACCTCCTGACTCCCCAAAGCCTTTCCACAATCTACAAGGCACAAGTCAGGAGTGTGATGGAATACTCTCCACTTGCTTGGATGAGTGCAGCTCCAACAACACTCAAGAAGCACTGAACAACATCCAAGATAAAGCAGCCCGCTTGATTGGCACCCCATCC